>NW_027532825.1:10096266-10097869 GCF_008692635.1 Crocuta crocuta
GAGCTACTGTTTCCTGGTGGGTCGGGATCACCCCTTTGGGTGCCGGATGGGCCCGTGGCCATCTTGTGGTGCCTCGCTGCACAGAATAGAATTGTATCTACATTGATATATCATATACATAATTATATAATTTTATACCTTGTAAATTTATTTTATTTTATTTATTATTATTTCTTGTACACTTATGTATGTAAGCCTCTCGGAGAGCATGGTCCTGGCATTGTCTTGGTGTCAGCGTTGTGAGACTCGCACAGGCCCCGGTGATGGAGAAAAAGAATGAAAGATGGTGAAAAAGTGAGGTGGAGGGAGGAGGGAGAGAATGTGCCAGAATAGTGGGGCTGTGGCATGGATTACGTGAGGAAATAGCTGTGCGGGGAGCGCTTAGCCCAGTGCCAGGCACCCGAGGAGGACCCAACATCGGTCGTTAAACCGTATCATTACTAGGAGTATGTAGAGACTGTTCTTATGATCAGGGTGCCCGCAAATCCAGCATACAGACGTGAGCCTGCCCGATTAGCCCCAGGTCTTCGCTGCCTCGGGGAAGTGTTCAAAGCCGAAAATCCACATGTGCTGTGATGTGGGGCTCGCAGCAAGGACAGGCCTTCCCGGCCCCACATTTGGTTCTTCGCGATGCCAGGAGGGAACAGTGGAAAGTGGGCTCTTCATGTTCTGCTTTCCTTTGTCCTGATTAGCTTGCCCCGGAGAACTCCCCAGGGTTACTCAAAGCTTGAAACCAAATGACCCTTTGATCCCACGAGAAAAACAGGAAGTATTGGTACCTGGAGAAGAACCTCAAAAATGTGTTCCATTTGTTCGCGGAGGCTTCTTGTCACAACGCCAGGAGCGTTTTGTATTCTGTTGTTACCCTCGTTGAAAGAGTGGATTGTCTCCTCCAGGTGGGAGAATGGAAGTGCCCACGGTGTCTGAGGGAACACAGAACGTGATGGGAAAGGCAGGAAACATTATGCCAGTGAAATTCCTCTTCTTGCTCACCTTTGGTACAAATCCAGGGGAAATCCTGATGCCCTGGTGCTCTTTACCCCTGCCCCCCGAGCGGAGCGTCNTGGATTGTCTCCTCCAGATGGGAGAATGGAAGTGCCCACGGTGTCTGAGGGAACACAGAACGTGATGGGAAAGGCAGGAAACATTATGCCAGTGAAATTCCTCTTCTTGCTCACCTTTGGTACAAATCCAGGGGAAATCCTGATGCCCTGGTGCTCTTTACCCCTGCCCCCCGAGCGGAGCGTCCGCGGAGTCGCTGGTGGGAGTTGGCGCCCTGCCGCCGTCACTGCAGTGTGCGCTCTGATGACAATCAACAGGCAAAGCAGAGGCAGATTTTCTCCAAACACAGGCCGGATCTGGGCCCGCGACGTGGCTGCAGGCTGTTCGGGAGTCCCGTGGACTCTGGGAAGGAGGCGTCCCGGGAGTGAACGTCGGCGCCAGTGTTGGGGGGCCTGCGGCCCTCGGTTTAGGTCCTGGTCACGACCGCACAGCTAGTGGTTGTGAGGCCCCCACCGGGCTCCACGCCGACAGTGCGGACCCTGCTTGGAAGTCTCGTGCCCTCCGTCTCTGCCCCTCCTCCCGCTCTCAGATTAGATAAACT
>NW_027532825.1:10097881-10126826 GCF_008692635.1 Crocuta crocuta
ACCGAGCCCGGCGCCTCGGGAAGCGCCCCCCGGCTTCCTCTACAAGGTCTGCTGGCCGCTGGGCCTTCCTCTGCTTTGAGGCCCTTTTGCTGGAAAGCTCGATTTCCAGATGTTGCCTTTTGCCTTTGGCAAGATGTATTCTTTGCCTGTACTGGAGGGAAGAAAGGCCCAAATTAACGAGAGAAGGGTTTTCAGTGACACCATCCGATGGCTGCTGAGAGCCTTCGTGAAGGGAAGGCCTTACCCCAAACCTGTCTGCGGTAAACACCGGGAAACGCTGGCTTAAGCCGACGGCTAAAGGCACTTACCCTTAATAGGATATAGGTGGGAATTTTCAGTTCCCTAATACGATTTACGTTTCAAAATGCAGCTCTTTTTCTTTCACAAATGGTAAATTTCATTTATTTTTATTATTTTTTTTAATGTTTTATTTATTTCTGAGACAGAGAGAGACAGCGTGAGCAGGGGAGGGTCAGAGAGAGAGGGAGACACAGAATCCGAAGCAGCTCCAGGCTCTGAGCTGTCAGCACAGGGCCCAACGCGGGGCATGAACTCACGAACTGTGAGATCATCATCTTAGCTGAAGCCACTTAACCGACTGAGCCACCCAGATGCCCCTATATTTCAGTTTAAAAAAAAAAAGAAAGAAAAGAAATTGGTTGGCATGGTTTAAAAGGTAAGATAGGGAAGGAAGTTTATACAGGAATTGATCACTGGGTTTAGTTACATAGTAATTCCCATATAACATGGGAAGTGATCTTTCCAATTCCTAATTACATGACAGAAGTGGGGTTAGAGTCACTTCCCACCAGGCATTTTTAGTTCAAGTTTAAAAACAAACCATAATAAACATTAGTGATAGTAAAATGTAAATCTCTAACAAAAAATGACGAATTGAAATTTAACAAAAGCACTACATTTCAATTCTTGAAGAAGGTATTGTGTTATTAAATGTACATCCAAATTGCTTCAATATCTGTCTTCAAGAATTGGTTGTTTTAAGTAAACAGGACTCCTTTCTCTGTTTAGAGGTCTTCTTCCTTGAAGTATTTTAGGATCATTGTCTTTGTTATCCAGCTTGGAGAGGCTTCTACAAGTACGCTGGTAATCTGGCCAGGAGACTTCAATGTTACACTCCCTTTCTTTTTAAAATTAGTGAATTCGGGGCACCTGGGTGGCTAAGTCAGTTAAGCATCTGACTTCGGCTCAGGTTATGATCTAATGGTTTGTGGGTTCGAGCCCCACTTCGGGCTCTGTGCTGACAGCTCAGAGCCTGGAGCTGCTTCAGATTCTGGGTCTCCCTCTCTCTCTGCCCCTGTCCCGCTCGTGCTCTGTCTGTCTCTTAAAAATAAATAAACATTTAAAAAAATTAATAAAATAAAATTAGTAAATTCTTTTAAAATCTTTTGCAGGTGGAAACACTGCACGATTTTGAGGCAGCAAATTCTGACGAACTTACCTTACAAAGAGGTGACGTTGTTTTGGTGGTGCCCTCAGATTCAGAAGCTGACCAGGTAAAGAGTGAAATTGAAAGGTCCTACAGGCTATGTTGGGTTTTTTTTCTGAGGGTCTGATGGACACAGTGACTTCCTGAAGACATTTCTATTTTCTGAGGTGCTGCAGGGCAGCTTAGGAAAGAGCCTAGGGCTTATCAGTGCAGGACATGGCTAATGGAAGCTTTTTAGGACACCTCTTTGGGAGGCTGCCATATTGTTTCCTTTTGATACAAATAGATGACCATTTCTTATTTTGCATCCACTGTGTAGGGATGTTGTCTCTGAAAAACCAGTCTTGAGGAAATATGGCCCCTGTCCACATGCACTAAAAATCTTCAATGTCCACACCCTTGGGGGGTGTGGAGATTGGCCAGGAGAGAACATGGGGAAATTTCTGGGGATGGAAATGTTTTCTATCTGAATAGGGGTGTGGATTACATGTGTATATGCATTTGTCAAAATTACACTGTACGTTTAAGTGATGTTTGCGTTACCTAGTATTTAAATTATACCTCAATTTAAAAGGCTCTTTAAAAAAGTCGCCCTTGAGCATAGTGGTCTGATGTGAAGGTGCCAAGAATTCCATTTTGTTCTTAATCATGGGATTTGTGAACCCCTAAATAGTATGCAAAATGTATAAATGTGCCTATTGACATGTTCTTCTGGAGAGAAGAGCTTTAATTTCCATAATCTTCTCAAGGAGGTTTCCAAACCTTTTCCCCCCAAAATAAAGTTACTACCTTAGAGGTTAAGACTTCCCAAGCCCCACATTTTGTTCTTTCTCTTGATAATACACTTACCAAGGTAGAGCAGGTGGTGGGTCAAAGTCTCAACCACAGTAAAATTGAATTAGATATGAATAATAACAATACAGCTTTAAAAGCTCTAAATACTAAAAATATACTTCTGAATAATCCATGGACCACCTAAATCATAGTGTAAATTAGAAAAATATTTCCTAGTTGACCATCAGTTTCTAAGTTTTTAGCCCAAGAAGATAAAAAAGATCAAATTAAGTACATAGCACACAGAAGGACAGAAATCATAAAAATAAGTTCATAGTTGAATGCAATAAAAAGACACACAATGGAGAAAACTAATAAATCCAAAAGTTAGTTCTTTGAAAGGATCCACAAAATGGTTAAAAGCTCAGAAACACTCTTCAAGGCAAAATGTTGCAAAGCATTAATTGCTATCAGGCAAAAGTGTCTACGTGTCTCAAAATTGTTAAAAACCCTATTATGTAAGCGAATTTTTTTTTTTGCATTAACCATAAGTTGTCTTTTAAAGAGATTAAGAGGAAAAAGCTAATCTTACGTCTACCAACATGTTCACCATTTTCTCTGCTCTTTCTGGTTCTTCTAATAGATCTGAGTTTCCATCTGGTCTCACTTTTCTGCCTGAAAAGTTTTCTTTTCTTTTTCTCTTCTTTCTTTTCTTTTCTTTTCTTTTCTTTTCTTTTTTTTTTTTTTACTATTCTTTCTCAGAGCACTCTTTCTTTTCCTTTCTTCTTTTAAAAAGAGATTCAATGTTTAAGTAATCTCTACATCCGACCGGGGGTTCAAACTCACAACCCGAGGTTCCAGAGTCACATGCTCCACTGACTGAGCCAGCCAGGTGCCCTTGCCTGAAAAGTTTCCTTAACCAATTCCTACGACGCTAATCTGCTTGTCTGAAATACTCTCAGCTTCTGCTTATCTGAAAATGTCTTTCTTCATCTTCATTTTTAAAGATATTTTCCCAAGAGAAAGAATTCCCAGTTGACTTTTTTCTTTCAACTCTTTAAAGATCCTGCTCTGTTGTTTCCTGTTTTCTGCTGTTTATGGCTAGAAATCAGCTACCATTTCTTTTACCTTGTTTCTGGGTATACACTGCGGCTTTTTCCGTGACTGCTTTTAAGAATTTCTCTGTATCTTTGGTTTTCATCAGTTCAATATAATGTGCTTAGGTCTTGTGTGTTTTGTTTGTTTTTGTTTGTTTTGTAGTTTTCATGCTTGGGATTCACTGAGCTGCTTAGATATGTAACCTGATGTTTTCCATTACATTCGGAAGACTTACAGCTACTATTTCTTAAATTCTTCTCTTGCCTCATTCTCTTTCTCCTCTTTTTCGGAGTCCCTAATTATACATCTGTTGGACTTCTTGATGTCTAAGACTGTTGTCTTTTGTTCTGTGTGTAATTCTCTCTGGTGCTCAGGTTGGATAATTTCTATTGATTTGTCTTCAAGTACAATGACCCTTTCTTCTGCTACTTTGAATTTGTTGTTAAGCTTATCCAGTGACTTTTTCATTTCGGATGCTGTACTTGACACAGTTCTGAAATGTTCGTGTTGGTTTTGTATTTAGTTGCCATTGCTTTCCTGAGATTTCTCCTCTATTCTTTCATTATTGCTATCTTTCAATGTAAGCATATGCATGTATTTATAATAGCCCTGTTAATTTCTTACTGCTAATTCCAAAAGCTAGGCCATCCCAGGACACACTTACATTGATTACCTTTTATCTTCAGAGGATATCTTCCTCTTTTTTCTCATATCTAGTAATGTTTTAAAATTTCTTTTTAACATTTAGTTTTGAGAGAGAGAGTCAAAGAGAGAGCACGAACAGAGGAGGGGCAGAGAGAGAGAGAGGGAGACACAGAATCTGAAGCAGGCTCCAGGCTCTGAGCTGCCAGCACAGAGTTTAATGCGGGGTTCGATCTCAAGAACCATGAGATCATGATGTGAGCCGAAGTCGGATGCTTAATCAACTGAGCCACCCAGGTGCCCTCCAGTAACTTTTTTTTTGTTTCTTGACACTGGACACATTGTAGAGCCGGGATTCTGTTTTCTGTCTCTGAAGCTTGTTTCTTTTGCCTCTAGCAGACGTGGAGGTAACTGGATAATTCGCTTGAATTCGTGGAAGTTTGTCTTATAACTTTGTGAGGGTGGGTCCATTTCAATTTTGCCTTTACTTTGAGGATGAACTCTTAGTCCTGAAACATCATTTACTTGCGAGAATGGCCCTTCTGAAATTTCAGTAGAAAGCCTCAAGGACGGCCCAAGCCTCCAAACTCTAAACTCTGTCTCCCCATGAACAGCGCTGAAACTTTGCTTCAGCTTTTTTGCCTCCCTGTGTTGCTTTCTCCTTGGGGGGACCCCTTGTATATTCACAGCTTGTGGGGCAGCTCAGGATTTCAGGGAAGTTTCTCTGCATGCTTGAGAGCCCGCCTCTGTTGATCTGTTCTTTTCAAGATACTCCCCATAATAATGCACCTGATCCATTCCCGTGGGGGCGGGAATGGAATGCTGTATCTGTACAAATCGCACCCAGTGCAATTAACTTCTTTCAAGGGTTAAATAGTCTCCGATTTTTGCCTGCTTTTGGTCACTGTCAGTGCCTTCACCCCCGTTATTTGTAACAATCCCATTATGTAAACTTTTCTGTTACATATTTTCTAAGGTATTTCTATATGCAAATAGTTGCATATGTGTATACATATGTATAAGTAGATATGTATAAATACATAGTTATTCTAGTGGCTATAATTGTTCTGTGTAGAAGCACCTCTCTGAAGCAAGCTATTTGGCCATTACCAAAACTGTATGTCTTATCTGCCACATATTTTAAGCATTTAAGATTTAATTTTCCCGATTTGCCTCAGCTCAAGATTGATCTTGGCTAATATTTTCCACTTTACTATATAAATCGTGTTTCAGAATATACATGTGGGAATATATCTTGATGATGAGTTTGTACTAGTCCTGAACTTGAACTTTTTTTCTTTATTGAAACCATTTTAAAATGCATGACTCTACTTGGCTCCATTAGGTTTTTTCACTCATTGTAAATAAAGTCAAATATAGACACTCGTGGGGGAAATATGGCCCTTTAGATGCTTCTCAGAGGTTTAGAAAAAAATTAGTTACCATCTTTTACTTTAAGTATAACTTTGCCCTTCACATACATAACATCATAATTTTCAAGAGGACACTTCTCTTCCGAGCCAGGATATTATCAGGTATTTTATTGAGTCCTCTTTTCCTTGTTGTTTTTTTTTTCCGCCTTCAAAAATTGGCCTGTCTAAATGCTTATATTGCATGTCTGTATAACAGCATCAATTTATAGCTTCAGATTACATCAAGAGGGAATGTATTCAGCCTCTTTATTTAATTTTTGAAGCCTCATTTTATCTGATGTACTTGAACTATATTGGGAATTGCTTCAGATTAAATCTGCCCATCTTTCATCCTAACTGGGATCTCTTTCGCGTATGTGTTAACATAATCAAGACAAGTCATTTCCCGCTAGTTTTGCATTATACGGTCTGTAGGTTTCACGCCGTTCCTTCCACTCAGCCTTTTCCAACCAGGCTCTGCTTATCTGCCATAGGCCAAGGGCACATAGCAGCCTTCGTTCTCAGTCCCACCTGTGATCTCCCGAGCTGAACAGCCACACGCAGGGGCTCCCTCCACCTTCCTGTGGCTAACAGTCTTCATGTATATGATGGTATAACTATATGCTCATATGGTATAACTATATGCTTATAACGATATGCTTATATGGTATAACTATATGCTTATATGCTGTAAGAGAGACAAATGTTTATAAGGAATGCTTTACAAAGAACATGGGAATGTTCCCAACAAGAATGTCGTGACAATGACCTGCTTTGTAGTTCATATAAACTTGAAAAATGAGATACTGTCACAGCAACAACAAACACAACGGCAGTATCAGGTAACACCTGTCGGGCAGTTATTTGAGAAACCTTGTATGTGGTGGTTTATTTGGGTCACATGATGTGAACTGGAGCACAGAGTTCTTCCTCGAGGCACGCGATTCAGGATGAAATACTAGACCTTCCATGGCCTCACCAGCACGATATCCTGACCTGGGTCCTTAAGTCATCTCTTCCCTGTGACCCACAGGGTAATGTTCTGTGCACGACACGTCTGTACACGGTGTTTTCCTTTTGACACTGGCTATTGTTCTAATCCTTTTCTCTTCCTTAAGAACTCCTGTCCTAATCCAGTTAACATCGATGAACTACATACAAAATTGTTCTATTTGTATTACTTCACAGTTAGCTCTACTAGATCCAGAAAGTAAATAATTTTAAACGTTTACTGTTACTATTTTTTCTTAGTTTCTTTATTTTGAGAGAGAGTGAGAGTGAGTGGGAGGTGGTCAGAGAGAGGGGGAGAGAGACAGAATCGGGTGCAGTCTCGGAGCACTGTCAGTGTGGACCCTGAGGTGGGGCTTGATCTCATGAACCGCGAGATCATGACCTGAGCCAAAATCAAGAGTCCACCGCCCAACCGACTGAGGCACTCTAGCATAGTAACTTATTGTTATTTGTTTCCCTGACAACTTATTTCAGACGAGCCTTCCCACTGCTCACAGACACCGGGTTATGTATAATGTAACATCCTGGTGCAGTATCACAACACTAAATTATTTTGGGGGCACCTGGGTGGCTCAGTCTGTTAAAGCATCCGACTCTTGATCGCAGCTCAAGTCATGATCTCTTGGTTTGTGAGTTCAGGTCCCACATCAGGCTCTGCACTGACAGCCCGTAGCCTGCTTAGATTTCTTTCTCTCTCTCTCTCTCTGTCTCTCAGCCCTTCCTCACTTGTGCTCCCTCTCTCTCCGAATAAATAAATAAGATAGACATGTAAATGATTTTGTTAATTCTTGGCAGTACAGATTTTTCCAGTGGTGTGTTGGACCTTGAAAGCCCTGTCTTTGTCTTGCAGGATGCAGGCTGGCTGGTAGGAGTGAAGGAATCAGACTGGCTTCAGTATAGAGACCTTGCCACTTACAAAGGCCTCTTTCCAGAGAACTTCACCCGGCGCCTGGATTAGAGCCAAACATATGGTAGAAAGAGCCTGATTATCGGGTTTTTAAACCCCCAGGAAAACCCGAAGAGTTCACTTTTGCTATTACACTCTTAATGATTTACAGGCGGGGTGTCAGACAAGGCTTGGAAAGTTGTATCAATGGAGCATGTGTGCAAAAAAAAAAAAAAAGTAAGAGAGACAAAAGGAAATTACAGATAAAGTCCTCACTGGTTCCCACGTTCTCGATGAACGGGTTTATGTGTGCTTTGTCCAAGCTGTGGAGACTTGTACTTGATCCCTCCCACCAGTGCTGAAGTAGCTTTCTCCAGACCAGAACCTTAATTTCTCTGCGCCAAGTGTCTGGTATTGAGCGGCTGTCCCGCAGAAGACGTGATGAGTTAACCCTGTAGTACGAGATTATCTCACTCCCTCACGCAGGTGTGAGCACGTGCTCGCTCCCTCCCCCTTCCAAGTTTACCGTGTTTCAAAGGAAACTGTTGCACACGTTTTCAGTGTTCTCTTCCACCGCCTCCCTCTATGTATGTGTGAGGACATGCAGGTACACGCAGGTACACACGCTCCTTCCCATCTCTTTCCCGATCTATGTGTATGCACAGCCAAGGCTACATACACATAGTTGCTTTTTGCTTTCTTTCGTTCCATCCGGAGCTCTTTGCCTCTCAAGTGTCGCTGATACACGCGTTGCCCTGGCTCTGTCTGGCATTCACAGGTGCAGTTTTGCCTCGGGGCAAAACCAGCCACCCCATTGCCCAAGCAGTCGACAGTATCTGTGTTTTCTGATGTGCATTTTTTCAGGGGGCCATGACAAATAGCATGGCAGAGCTGCTGTCCCTTTGGAGAAAGCCACGCCCCGTTACCCAGCTGTCCAGCTGCCGGGGCTGGACGTGAGCTGGCGGGGATGAGCAGCTATGGAGCGTTAACTTCGGCCTTTCTAAGATTGGCTGCCTGATGGGGCATAAAAATTCACCCCCAAAGAACACTATATATGTTAAAAAAAAAAAAAAACTCCTCTATATTTCCAACTCTATATTTATGCAACTCGTCTTCCCAGATTGTCCTGAAATAAGATAGGTGATGTACGCTGTATCCACAAATCATCTGTAACGATTATGTTTTCAGTGCTGTGTCATTGCAAATAAACCATTGCTAACCGCCAGCAATTACCCTACTTCCTTCTGCAGAGTCCTTTCTTTGGGGAAGTCTGTTTCAGTCGGACGCACTGCTTGAAATGCATATGGTTGGAGTTGTTATTTGTGCAGAAACATGCTTGTTCCTCCGGGTCATGCTCTACAGCCCGCCTCCCTTCCCCAGAGCCCTCCCTCTCAGTTGTTGCTGGTCACTCGTGTCCCTGCTGCCCAGCAATCACTACAGCACAAATAACAGCTCTGTGGACAGAGGCCCCTCAGAGGTGCCAGCCGTGACCGTCTGTGTGTCACCGAAAATCTGACGACCTTCATCATCAGCAATTTTCCTTTCACACCAGCCTCATCTTTTGGTCACCTTTCTTTCTGACATGTTCATGTTCATAGGGACGTACAAACCAATCACATGCAATAGAAAAGTCGTTTCACTGGGCCATTGTTTATGGAAGGGAGTTCTTAAACAAAAAAAAAAAATCCTTCAGCTGATTTACTCTTTTCTGCCGGCATGATCCTGTACGCACCATCCGCTGGTCCTGAATCGGCATCATCAGACTTCGGAATCTGGTACATGTTTCCGATCTGTGGTTTCAGATCTCCTAGCCCATTCCTTTCACATTTCTTAATAGGGAAATAGCGGTTATTGAGGCAGGGTTTTCCCAGGGGCTGATTTGCAGGGAAGTTGGTTCATCATGACTGCTATATTCATGCCAGAAAATAACAGGCAGTGCCCGGTGGCATAGCTGATAACCCCACACTTAAATGGCAGCCATGTAAGATGAGTCATAGAAAGCCACTCCTGACGTTGGAATTTGCAGGACAGGGCAAAGCGGAGACTAAAACTTTAATAGCTTTTATTTTGTTTTGTTTTGTTTTGTTTTGAGCGACAGAGTGTGAGCAGGGGAGGGGCAGAGAGAGAGAGGGAGACAGAATCTGAAGCAGGCCCCAGGCTCTGAGCTGTCAGCACAGAGCCTGATGTGGGGCTCGAACTCACACACTGTGAGATCATGACCTGAGCCGAAGTCAGATGCTTAACTGACTTAGCCCCCCAGGTGACCCTAAAACTTTAGTTCCTATGATGAAATACACCTAATGGTCTTGAAAGGTAATTGCTGCCTCTTCTGGAGCAGAGCTCCTCTGAGATGCCTCTCCTGCTCCCCACCCCCCCCCTTCATGGCTCCGCAGGTGCACAGCTTGGCGGGACACACAGCTCCTCGGACACACACCTGTGTTTCCACCCACACCTGTAACATTCCTAGATGCGTGTGACAAGTCCTTCCCGAAGGACCGGTGCTGAATTAGTCCTTTCACCCTGGTTTAGAGCCTTTAAAAAACAAATACCAAGACCAAATAAAAGTAATTGGATTGTTTCAGAACTTTTCAAGGTCCTCCATTTTCCAAAGCACTGAAAAATGAAGAGGAGGGGGGAGGGGGGAGGTGAAAGACGGGAAAGTGGTCTCCTCCAGAAAGGTCCAGAGACAAGGAGTGAGTTTTCCGTTCCACTCTGGATTTTCGGCAGACTTGTGGTTACTAGCATGGAGGCTCTCCCCACCTCTCTTCCGCAGCGTGACAACCCTCGTCGTGGGTCGGCCAGTTTGCAGGACAGTGTTTTATTCCAAACGGCCGTGACCCAGCAAGCCCTACCCATGCCCACCACTCTTGTGCTTTCGCATTTCTCTCTCAAACTCCGTGGCACCTGGGCCTCTGAATAGTTCCAAGGCCCTTCAAAGAATCGCATAAAGCGAGCCTGTGGTCTTTATTAAACAGACACCGAAGTGGCGTTCCCACCAATACCTCAAACAGACGCTCATTTAAACCTGGGTGGTGTTTATAATCACCAAGGGAGCCCTGTCCCGATTTGAATGTTTAATGGTACATCAGCCCAGCGGGGCCCTGGGACAGAGCAGCCCCGTGCACCGTGCCGTCACGTTGCTTCCTCCGTGGCTGGAAGTTGGAAAACTCCAGGCAAGACCCCACAGCCCGTGGCAATGGCCCAGCCGAGAGTCTCTGGGAGACGGCAAAGGCTGTGGGAGGTGAGTGAATGTAGAGAGGGCTGAGATGTGCTCGATGCCACACGAGTCACGCGGCTGAACCCCTCGAAGCCTTAGCCACAGCCTGCTCCGCCTTGCTGGGACCTCACCGCCCCTTCCAGAGGAGCCCACACCGCCTTCCCGGGTTTACCTGGAACCCAGCTGACCGTCTTAACCAGCACTGGGTGCCAGGCCTTGGAGATGAGCGTCATGCGTTCCTTCCCGTGCACGGGGCACAGCCACGGTCCTCCTAGGACTCGGATACGTGGAGCTGGACATTGGGTGGCTGCGTAGAGAAGGCGGTGATCGGCCCTCTCAGCAAACCTAGAGAATCAACAGCCCTGGGCTTCTACTCATCCTTGACCCTGGCCTGAGTCAGACCTGCTTTCTCAGTAGCCTGCACGTGGGGCCACCTGGGAGGAACCGTTGGCGCACAGCTCAGGGCACACAGCAAGCGTTGCTACATTGTTCATAGAAGCCGAACAAAGGGTCGCAGGCTTAATAGTCTGGCCAAAAAGTTGGTGATTCCCTGGTTACCGTTTTTAAAGAGTGCTTAATGGAGCACGGGCTGACTTCTTCAGCCTGGATGCTAACTGATACACAACCCTTAAATCTACGTGAATGGAGAGGAAGGCCAGGTACCCTGACGCTCTTTCAAAGGATGGTTTCTCTCTTTCTCTTGGTTTCCTAGAATCCAGCAAACTCCCTGTCCCCTGGGAGCTCAGGTCCAACACTCAGGGCCTCTACAGCTTGTAGGTCAGGTCAGAGTTGTGTGTTTACCCCTCCGGACACCCACCAGGTGGGGCTGCTCTGAGCTCTGGGGAGCACGTGTTAGTGCACCGGAAAGCCACGGAAAGCCACAGAAAGCCGGCGCAGGGCCCGAGCTCCTTGTCCTTGGGACACGGCCACCTTGCGGATGCCCCTCGACCCTCCCCGCCCCCGGATAAATGCCATTAAACTGTGCCCTGCGCTCTGCTCTGCTGAAATCCCCCAGTGACCCCCCAGCGATTTCTGCGGCTTTGGGCGATGCCACCACACTTCTGTAACTCTAAGCCCAAGAAAGGAGTTTTCTTGCCCGATTGTTCCTTCTCTGTTCACCTTTACTAATTTTTCTTTCTTCTGAGTGGGTGCTGGAGAGGGGGGCCAGGTGGGGTGTGGGGTGGGGTGCATTTTTCTCCATGGGTGGGCGAGTGTCCCCATTGTCCAGAGAGTGTTTGTTTTGGAGCCTGGGATTATTGCTCCGAAGCCCACGGGTGCGTTCATTCAGTAAACGTGTCAGGCGCTGGCCGGGTGTCGGTCACTGCACGCGAGAGCCGCCCTTACTGAGACTGGGCATCAATGAACTGCTTTCAACACGCACCCCCATCGCAGCCCTGAGGGGTCCCCCTTTCTTCGGAACCCCCAGCCTGAGAACATGGGCGCCCCTCCTGGGCTTCATTTTCCAGATGACGGACCCCTGAGTCCTGAGCTTGCACCGTGATCCCTGCTACCGGATCTAGGAGTGTCCCCTCCCTGCCAAGGAAGGCCTGATCCCTGCCGTCCCCCTCGCCTCCCTGCTTCCCCTTGTCGCAGGCCGCCCACAGCCCCGGACTAGCTCCCCCCTCCCGATGTCAGATGTACCGCTTGCTCTCCCCTCTCACGGGCGCGTGCACGCACACACACGTTAATGATGAATATCTGTGTTTCACATCTAATCCCCAGGCCTCTGCTTGGCTTTCAGCGCTCTCCACGTCTTCACCGATTTGTCTTCTGCGACCCTCGTGGGGAGGCGCAGTACTGAACTGTGTTGCCCTCCCACCACACCTCTGCAGGCCACTCGCCCTGGGCACCCCCCTTCCCTCCTCCCCGACTGGTTCCTCCTCTGCCCCAGTCCCTGGGCTCTCTGACTGCGTTCAGTGTAAAGTGATGGCAGTTACCCTTCCTTCCTTCTACACACTGATCCATTCGCTCCCCACCTCCTCTGCGTTCTGAATCTGCCGCAGGGATGCTGTGTACAAGTGCTCGAAGCGAATAAACGAGAGAGAGAGAGAGAGAGGAGTTCGAGGAAGTGCAGAAAAGTGAATCCCAGAGCACTGAGTAAAATCTGAAACAGAATATCACAAGAAATGATGCAATTCGTTTGTGATCCTGGAGAGGGGAAAGCTTTCGTATACAGAACACCAGAGTACACAAAGGAGATGGCTGAAAGTTTGAGCACAATATAGAGAACTTCTGTTTAATGAAAAGTACTTTAGATAAAGTTTAGACACGTGACAGTTTCGCTGAGGGTATTTACAACAGCCAAAACTCACAAAGGATAAATATCTAGAAGACATAAATTCATTCAAGTCAACAAATGATTATTAAAAATAATTACTATGATCTTTAGTATTTTAATGATCTATCATTTTATCTATCTTTAATTGTATTTGTAATATTAATAAATTACTGGTAAAAATAAATATAATAATAGCTAATAATCTTTATTTGCTAGTCTCCTAAGTGTTCTGCATGTGATTAAATTATTTAATCCTCACACACCGCTGCGGGGGGCTGGTTGGCGTCTGTGCAGACAGGAGCGGAGCCACACGGCGCGAAGCCGGGTGCGGGGGGCACANACAACAAAAGGTCAACAAAGAGACATCTCACCTGGGACTCAGTATTACAGCAAGAAGACTTCGGAAGCATTAGACGCCCCTCCCACGTCACCGAGTCTCCAGCCCCTGAAGGCAGCCTGGGCCTAAGTGGGCTCCTCTGCGCCGCCGGATCCCTGACTGGCTGCTCGTGCTCCCCTCCCCCCACGGTCTAGCAGGCTGGTGTGTTGGGACCTAACAAGGTCCAGCCGACAAAGGCCTCTCCCCACAGGAGGGACCCCTGAAATACAGAGACAGGGCTCCCCTCTTGTGTGGAGAAGCCGGAGACATTCCCACAGGGCCGGAGCCTTGTCCCTCAAGGGACAAGGGGCGCGAACGAGGTGCACAGACGGGAGAGGCGGTGCCGTCGGCGTGACTGCAGAGACGCGTCGCTCGCCAGCGTCCTCCGGAGTGTTCACACGCACACGGACACCAGACGCACCGCACAAGTCGCTCGGGGCACCCGCAGCTCGGGGCTCCGCCGTCTGATTCCTGATTTCGGCCCGAGACGCGAGCTCACGGCGCCTGAGAGCGAGCCCCCGACTGGCCCTGCGCCGACAGCTCAGGCCGCACCCGGCTTCTTTCTCTCGCTCGAAACCAGCGTGAAGAAGACGCCTCTCCTCTGAGGCCCGAGGAACAGGGGCCTCCAGGGGGACACCCGCCCGGACCCCCAGCCACTGCGTGCACAGCTGCCGCGCGGCCAGGCTCCGACGCTCGCCGGGCCCGTCTTCGCAGCGACAGACCTGACTCACTTGAGGACCAGAGACACCACAGCGAGTGTGACACGCCCGCAGCGGCCGGCAGGGGGCGCTAGGCGTCAGTGCAAGGGACAGCCATCAAACCCCGGCACTTGTAAAGCAGGAAGTGCAGAGCGGACGACAAACGCGAAGTATAACAAGATCACATTTTGCATCGCAAGACAGCTCAGCGAGGACAGAGATGAACCCCTGACTCACAAACGGACAGGCAGGTTTCCCAGGGCACAGGCTTCCAGAGCCGCGCAGGCTTGAAGGTCTGGGTGTGCGCTCTCCAGCGCAGCACTCAGGCAGGTTGCTTGAACCCCCTAGGCCTCTGTTTCCCCTGCAGAGTGGGATGGATAACCCCTGGTTCATGCTTGCAAGGAAGGAATCAACGTGTATGGTGTTTGGCATTCAATAAAGTTTATGTGATGTAATTTAATGGATCAAGGATTACTGTTATAACCTTTAAAAAATTAATGTGTCGTGAAAGGCAACAAACTATTAACTCCCAGGTGCTGGAAAAATCTCTACATGTTCTGAGGTCCAGCACAATTTCCTGAATGACTGCTCTTCAAGAATAGCCTATGCTCTATGCTTACTGGCCTATGAAAGATATTCTTGAATTCCACAATTTCTCTGAAATTTCCTTTGTGGCCCCTACTCTTTAGAGCTTAAAATTTATCACACACGCACACACACACACACACATATGGAATGGATGGTGTCACACGTTTCTTACTTTCTTAGACATGGATTTGAATCAAAGCTCCATTACTTAAGTGACTCTGAGCAGGGGAACAAGATTTCAAATAGCTGATCTGTCAAATGTGGTTGTTATAAGGACCTTGACGTGTTATTTGAGGAATAGATTGTCGTAAGAATTACACTGTACGGAAGACTCACTGATGGTGTTTATTTACAAAGCAACCACCAGGCCCAACCCCTGGCCCTCGGTGGATGATGGCTCCGGACTACGCATTATTATTCCCCTGCACAGAGACTTTCCCAAGGACACACAACCTCCAAGTGGTGGGTGGGGCTTGGACCGGAGCTGTCACTCTGTCCCCAACAATGCAGTCAATCCTCACAGACTCAGGAGGTGTCATTGAGAGTCTCCAAAGTGTCCCTTCTTGGTGGCTCCGTACTGAGAAGACCTCTCCCCTCAGCCACCACGTGTCAGCTTACAGTCTCGCTGCCCAGAGAGCGGGGCCCCCGGCTGAGCCCCCCGGCTGGACCGCTCACCAGACAAGAGGGTCTGGAAGGCTGGCAGCATGTGGGGGGTCAGAACCGGCGGGTCCCTGCAGACGGCGGGCACCTGGCAGCCTGGACCCCGTGGGAAAGGCGGGCGGGATGTGGCCTCTGCCTGAGGTTTCCGGGCTGCCCTCAGCTCTTCCGGAAAGTGTCCCCGCCCAGCCCTGTCCCGGCTCCAGCAGGCGCTGGGGCTGCTTTCTGGGAAGCTGCGGGCCGGCCCCCAGCAGCACCGGCCTGGGAGCGTGACCTGGGCCGGGTCTGGCGTCCTCTCCCCTCCACTGTCAGCCCCTGTTTTAGTCCAGCGTGTTCCGTAGTGATTTGCATAAAGTCACCTTCCCTCCATGTCCCAGCTCAGACTGACTGTGTGTGAATTCTCCTCACTGACACTGTCTGCTAATCGTTCGTGCAAGGAACTCTGTAATTCGGGTTTACAGAAACCCTGAGGGTACGTGCCCTCAGAAAGCTCGTTAACAACACTGCTGACACGTTAACCATGGTCACATAACAACATGGAGAGAGATACTCCTTCCGAGGTCATGAAATCATAGGACATTCTAGTAATTCATGATAGACTGTTTCTCACACTGCCACTAGGTAGCACCTCTCGACCAGATGAAATACAAATACAAGCAGTCGTGTGCATGCGATGACCTTGTCCCCAAGGCAGCAATGTTGGGGACAGTTCTTCTATCATCACCGTCATCGTTCTGGTCGCCTGACATGTGGCAGGTGGGATGATGAGGAGACGCCGAAGGACTACACGTACATTTGTGAGCTGGGACCCATCCTGCCGCCTTAGCACAGACCACAGGCCTGCAGCCCACAGGCCGCAGGGGACCCGAGGAGAGAAGCGGACAGAAGAAGGGACGACGGACGGAAGGGGCTCCTGTGAAGAGGGCGCTGAGAACAACAGACAGCGGTCATCAGAAGACAGGGAAATACACAGATGTCGGAGTAATGAAGAATTTAGAGCAGCTGCCGTGACCGTGGAAAGAGAGGTGAAGGAGAGAGAGAATGTGAAGCAGAAGAGAGAGAAGTAAGAATAGAAACTGGGTGGTGGAGAGGGACAGACGGGGGTAGGGAGACAGAGACTCAGAGACAGATAAGAGCCATGTAGAGATACACACACACACACACACACACACACACACACACAGAGAGAGAGAGAAGTAAACAAGGAGGGGACCCAGCTGGCCAGGGAGACGCAGAGACAAAGACGCAGACGGACAGACGGCACCAGGGAGTGAGAGACAGAAAGCTGGGCCCAGCGAGGGGACAGAGGGCTCAGGAAAAACAGAAGGGCAGCAGTGCCCCGCGGTGACACGTGTCTGGATCCACGGTCTCACGACTGGCTGCCCCCACCCCCCCGTCTCCCCCTGCTCCCCGCACCCCTGCTCTCCTGACTCCCTGAGGGAGAGCCGGCGCTCGTCGGCTCCGCTGTCCCGACACGGAGTTCACGCGGAGCCGCATGGACGCGGTGGCTCTTTATGCTCCTGTGACTTCTGCTTTCAGTCCTTTCTCCCCTGAGCCTGGTGCTTGTGGTAAGAAGTGTGTTTGATCCACAACACAGACACTACCGGTGCCCACAGGTGTGGGTTATCAGGGCTTTCACTTCTCTCAGTGGATATCTGCACAGGGAGAAAGTTTGAGAAACAAGGATTCAGTTAGACGTCACAGTTTTGCTAATCCTTAAAAATTGCATATTTGCGTTTCCCCCTATACAGGCATCTTGCTAAGTAACGTATCCACATGAATTTAAGATAGAAATAGAAACAAACTGTAATCACTACTAACAACACTAGGCCCAGAGGATGCGGTTTAAGATTCTCTCATTCTCTCCTTCTCCCCCTGACCTCACCAGGGCACCTCGTGCTCGTGAATAAAATCTGGTGCCAATAGTGCGCCCTTTTCAGTGTTGTAGTTATAGCTTCTTCCACGTTCTGGTGGTGGAGATCTCTCTTGTTGTTTCTGGCTTTACGACTTTTTTTGTAATGTTTTATTTATTTCTCTTTTATGTTTTTAGCATATACAGTATATTGTTTTGGGTTTTTTTTTTTATTTTATTTATTTATTTTTTTTACAAATAGTTTATTGTCAAATTAGTTTCCACGTAACACCCAGTGCTCATCCCCACAAGTGCCCTCCTCCATGCCCATCACCCCTCTTCCCCCCCACACCCATCAGTCCTCAGTTTGTTCCCAGCACTCAAGAGTCTCTCATGGTTTGCCTCCCTCCCTCTCCCCAACTATTTCCCCCCTTCTTCTCCCCCACGGTCCTCCGTCAAGTTCCTCCTAATCCTCCTATACGTGCAAACATATGATATTTGTCCTTCTCTGCCTGACTTATTTCACTCAGCATAACACCCTCAAGGTCCATCCACGTTGCTACACAGGCCAGATTTCATTCTTTCTCATTGCCATGTAGTATTCCATGGTATAGATAAACCACATCTTCTTGATCCATATGTCAGTTGATGGACACTTAGGCTCTTTCCATGTTTTAGCTATTGTGGAGAGTGCTGCTTGTTTTATTTCTTTCTGAGAGGAGAGAGAGACAGCATGAGCAGGGGAGGGCCAGAGAGAGAGGGAGACACAAAATCTGAAGCAGCTCCAGGCTCTGAGCTGTCGACACAGAGCCCATGTTTCTGGCTTTAAGAATTAGCCTTCCGCTCTAGTGTGATGAGAGTTGTGTACATCCTTAATTGGGAAATCATGACACATCTGTCCCAGCAGGGATTTTCCGGGACTGCAGACACTCGAGCTTGCCTGGGACAGTCTGCTCTCGGAGCTGCTCCTGTGAGGCCCCGTGTCCCTTGCACGTGGTCCCTGAGCAGAGGAAGCTCAGCCACAGCCCTTGCCCTTCTTCGCTTCGCAGCTTCTGTGATGACACCTGTTACTTGTACTCTTTTTGGTAATAACCATCCAACAAGTGTGAAGCCATATCTGACTGTGGATTTGATTTACATTTCCCTGAATTTCAGATAAATGACAAATAACTTTCTGCTTTACGTCCAAGTAAGGCATTGCAGTTTGCACTCCTTTCCATTAAACCTGACAACCCTAAGTGAGGCTGCCTGTGTACTTCAAGAGCAGCAGGAATTCCCTGTCAAGTCTATTTGCTACGGATGCGCGCACGCACGCACAGCCCTTTGCCTTTGAAGAGAATCAACTGTAGACCAATGTAACTAACGTAATTTCTTCTAATAAGGCCGGTTCAATGATTAACAGAATTGTTCGCCTATTTAAAGATATTCGATGTCAGCGACCCGGACTCTTGTCATATGTTGACTGAGAAATCTAATGTGTTCCTCACAGAATTGTACGATGTTCACGGTTACCAAACTGAGGATAATCCTTGAAAAGCGGTCAGCCTTATGCCTCACATGCAGTGGGTGCTCTGATGTAGTTATTGAATTAAAAATGATAGGTCCACTCAATGAGAGGTGCTCACAGTAGAGAGGAGGAAGGGGGTGTTCTAATCCTGCCTCAGCTTCTCACGCTCCTTAATATTGAATGAATCCCCTGCCTTCTCTACTTTCCCATCTTTAAAGATGAGGATCATTGAGGCTTCTAGAATGGAAGCTTTTCACCTTTAAGTATCTAAGCATCTGTGATTCTACAGTAATATGTGAATGTCGAGGATGGTACTTATGAATTGGTTTTAAAAATGGGGGTACTAACCTAACAAAGAGAAATATAAGAAAAAATGTGCATTCAACACAAAGTGTTATAAACATGTATACTGAAGGTAAAAGAAAGAATATGTTATGGACAGTCCACTCCTCAAAATATATCCACGTCTTTCCTCTTTTGGGTTTTCCTGGCTTGTCCCGTTCACTGAAAGTTGACCTCATGTCTGCATCCCGTTTATTCCGCGTGACTAAGTGACGCAGGCCAACTGGACTGGAGCCCAGACTCTGCGGGTCGGAGGGGAGCTGTCCCAGGTAGGAGGGCACGCCGCCTCTCAGACGTCACAGAGAAGGTCCGGGCCTCTCTTCCCGGAGACAGCGGGGTCCTGATCAGAACCCTGCAAACACTATATGAGGCTATATACACTTCTGTCCCGTTCAAAATATTTCCCATCTAATGCGGAATTATGCAAATATGACCTTGTAGCACCACTTAGAGAAGAGGGGGACGCACCACAGCAGGAAGAGAANTCCCACCCCCGCTCTGCACCGACCCTGGGGCATGCAGGCTTCTTCCTTTGTCCACACACACACACACACACACTCACACTCACACACAGTCACACACACATACACACACCCCTGATTTTCAAAAAGAGTAATGTTCCCTATAGCTTTGCACTATACGGACCCCAGAACTCATTGACTACAAACAGTCCAGTTTTAGGTGAAACAGGAAACCCCAACATTGCCTGAGCAGAGTCTGTGCANGGCTGGGCCACCCTGTCCTGCACAGCCAGCACCTCGGTCAACTACATGCACTGGTACCTCCACCAGGAGGGGGCTGCCCCCAAGAGGATCCTCAGACTGGAAATGTCCAACTCACATGTGAGCAGAGACGATGTCTTGAAAGCGGACAAGGTCCAAGCCAAGAAAGGCAAGGATAGCAAAAGTTGTAGCCTGTTGCTGCTGAAGCTGGAGAAGAGTGACGAAGGCGTGTATTACTGCGCTGCCTGGGAGAGCAGAGCACAGCCTTACGCGAAGACCAGGTGCCTGAGCAAAAAGTCTCCTCTCCCAGGAGGCTCCAGTCCTGGACTTGCCATGGGTGCTGGGTCTCTGGGGTTTCCTGAGTCAACCAACAGTACCCTGGACACTCATGGACGCCCCCTCTGCGGGTCCACAGCACATAGCACAGGACACAAAGGGGCCCCTGGCTCGCAGGCTGGTACAGACCCAGCGAGCTGCCCCGTCCGGAAGCACCTTTCTAAATTGGTCCAGGGCAGAGCTTCTGAAGCATCTGGAGCAGAATCTGAGCCCCTCAGTGCAGGAGCCACCAGCACCAGGCACCAGCCACGTGTGGCTACTGAGCACTTGAAAGGGAGCCGTGCGCTAGTCCACGCTGAGATGGGCTGTGGGTGTAGCATACAAGCCATGTTCTGGAGACGATAAAAAAGATGAAATATGTTCTTAATAATTTCTATATTGGTTGCATACTAAAATACTTTTAGGATATTATTCACTAAATAAAACTAGTCCTAGAAATAAAAGTACTTGCTTCTTTCACTTGGTTTTATTGCAATTGTTACAAAATTTTAATTTGTGTCTCAAATTGTGACTTACGCTTATGTCTATTGAACAGAACTGTGACGGACTGGCGATTTATGAGTCTGACCATCTCCGATGAGGAATGAGCGAATCACATATTGTGCAAATAATTTCAAGGCTGAGAGACCCCTGGATTTACCCACAAAATGGATGCAGCTGAGGCTGGAATTCGGCTCCTGACCCCCGTCTCTGCGCTGCTGCCCCGCCCACTGCTGGTGACTGTGCAGTGAGAGAGACTCCGTGACCAGACGCCCAGGCGACAGTGGGGCTGACTTCTCAGCTCCCTCAGCCCCTGGCAGGCCTGGTGCCCCCTCTGCTGTGGGGGAAGTGAGCTCAGGTCAGGACGTCATCTCAGTGCTGGATGAGCCCATGGGCCTTCTGTCTTCCACTTCTCCTTGACAGTGACTCCACATGGGATTTGGGGACCAGTTTCTCTGACCGCTATTTCTCATCTGTAAAATGAGGTGGTTTAACAACTACAACTATGTGACTGATTTCTGTATTAAGGAAAAATTATGCCAATACAATCACCATGTTCACTTCTTCTTATAAAGTTATTGAAATTCTTGCAACAAAAAGAATAAAAGGAAAGAAAAGAAAAGAAGAGAAAAGAAAAGAAAGAAAAGAGAAAAGAAAAGAAAAGAGAAAAGAAAAGGAAAGGAAAGGAAAGAAAAGTAAAGAAAAGGAAAGGAAAGGAAAGGAAAGGAAAGGAAAGNATAGAAGCAACATTATAATATCAAACTAATGCTGAATTACCTCTAAGAACATCTTAAAAAGCACAATTTTCATAGTTATATTATCCAATACCAACGGGCCACCCCCACCAGTGCTGTGGAAAAGTCACATCTGTTGTATCAGAGTCATCTCCTTGAAGTCACACTTCTAAACATTTCTTGGCACACCTGGAACTCCATATTGACTACTTTTATGGGGTGCTTTTTATGTTTCACCCCAAAATTGGACTCTGGGATGCAGCCCTGGGGAGAGGAAAGGGCACAACTTTGGAGGGGTCACTCTAACCATTGGGATCAAGATAGTTTTTATTATGTCACTTCTATATGCTAATTTGTCCCAAAGCAAACTTGCATTGCCTTTGAATTTTATTTTAACATGTGTTTTTTAAAATGTTTTATTTTTTATTTCTGAGAGAGAGAAAGACAAAATGAGGAAGGGAGGGTCAGAGAGAGCGGGAGACACAGAATCTGAAACAGGCTCCAGGCTCTGAGCTGTCAGCACAGAGCCTGACTCAGGGCTCGAATCCACGAATCGTGAGATCATGACCTGAGCCGAAGTCAGATGCATAACTGACTGAGCCACTCAGGCGCTCCAAGATGTATATCTAAAAAACATTTACATGTTACTGAATATTAAAAACCTTACATATTATTGAGCGCTTGGACACTACGTGTCCAATCTGAGGGTTAGAAAGGCCTGAAACAGGCTCTGTCTCGATCATGTTTCTCCCCTCTTCTCTAACAAGATTTGCTTCTTTTACAATTAAAATCATGTTTTTTCTCCTGATTCCCGCTTACTCCATCTGCCTATGTAGAGACCAGGTCCATTCCTGGAGAATCCAAGTAGGTACTTGGGCGGAGTGTGTCTTCTCCCCTGCGTACGACAGACACCAAGTACTACAGAGAGTGGCCCACATACTCAGCTGTCTTATTCACACGGTGCTGTTTCTTCCTTGGAATCTTCATGTCACTTTTGTCCAGATGCAGAGGCAGGAGTGAGGTGGTCCCCAGCAGACGTGCACACACATCGCACACGACCACAGTTTCCTTCAGCAGCGTGGTTTGACACTCTTATTGCCTGAAAACATGATCTGCTAGCTCTCACGGAAGGTTGCTCGAAAATCAGCCTCACATGTTCTTCACCTGGAGACTGAGAAGATACACTTACAAGTAGGACTCTGTTAGGCCCCTCTTTGGGGACACAGATTTCTCTCCCAGTAACAGAACAAGATTGGATTTTGTCGGTCATAAAAGGTAGATTTTGCACAACTTTCTGTTGCCTCCCCAGGATCAACTCTCCATGATTCTCCCCCTGCTCTGTGCCCCAATCCCTAGAGAGGATGCTAATGGCATCTTTGCTCTGAGTTTCATTGAATGTTGGTCAATGATGGTTGATGTTCAAAGAAGCATCACCATGTCCCCCGACAAAAAGAGTTTTCCTTGGGCGCTAGATTTCTAAGCCCTTGGATTTAAGGTGGTGGGAGAGAAGACACAAAGTCCTCCAATGGGTTCATTGGTGTAAAAGGGAATGGCCACTTCCACTTGCACCTCTTTTTTCCTCAGCGTCAACCTCTGTCTCGAGGCGCGGGGGAGATGGCACTATGTGAGCCCCTGCGAGGATGCAGACCTCTTTCAGGGAGGGAGCCCTGAGCTCACTCTGCTCCCACTTCCCAGCCTCTTGCTGATGCTCCCACTGACTGCTTCCAGGCAGCAACCAGAGAATACGGAGGACCATCCATGCAGCCCATGGGGGTTCACCTCATAATGCCCGGGGCAAGGTAAGGAAAGGTAGACAGTCCATCTGGGGGAGCCTAAGAATGAAATCAAGCAGACAATCAAATGAGTAGGTTATATTTGCCTTCAAATAAATAAAACAAGTTGAAGACTCAGGAGATTTTATGCAGTTCCTTTCATTTCACTTTCCATAAAGCCGCCAAGGTCCTACCTCAAACAGAACAGGATGTGCTTTTCTAGTTAATGAACTTAGCAGAGAGGGGCACGTAGATTATTTGTCATGCATTTGTTCTTCAGTTAAATCAGGGATTCCCAGGTATTTGTCGAGTTATTAAGTAAGTTATCATCACCTTATTGAACAAAATAAATAACTAAAGGAGATATCTGTGTAGAGAAATGATTATAGCGCTTTTGCAAACAACTTTATGATGAATCCAGGTTTGTGTTCCTGAAGTCCTTTAATAGAATCAACAAGTGTCCAACAGTGAAACAGTCTCAAATCTTGTTAAAAGAGACTAGAGAATTGTCTGCCACTTTCACAATGTCAACGATAAGCCAGCTTCTCATTTTTGTTATAATTGAACTATCTTTTCTGTCCTTCCTCACTCTACTTTCTTGCCACTTAAGTCGACATATAAATGTCTTGATCACAAACTGATCATTCCTATCTACTGTAGTTCTGTTGTTTTTATATGCTTTTAACTTCTGAGGTGAAGTTACAGAGTGATTACCAATAATCTGCAGTTATATTCTGAGAGTGGTAGAATTAGCAATTGTAACCCATGGGTCAACAGATTTCTTTGAATGCTTTTCTTTGCTCGACCAAGAAAAAGAATTTGGTTCTCTATGAAAATTAATAAATATAATACAATTCTGATAAGCAGAATTGGAAATAATAGGTATTTTTTCCTGAGCACTCCTTATGTCCTAGGCACTACATGAAGCACTTTATATACCTCGTTATCAAAGAAAAGATGAAAGGGAATGTGATGTCCCTAGCCCTGCCCCAGGTGACTGGGTTGACATAATTTCCTATTGACCTGCATTCCTATTTGGAGACTGTGTATGTAGAAATGGGCTGATATTTTCAGAGAGAATTAGGATGTACCGAGAGTTTCAGTAATTGTGAAAAGCCCAATGTAAAGGTGATAATTTCCTATCTATCTGGCTCCACTGGCTGTCGCAGATTGTGCTGGAGGTTAGAACTGTCCAGCAGCTCATGTGATCTTCATAAAATTCCTGCAAATACATCTATTTCATATGTGGAGGAATTGATACGTGGAGAGAAACAGAAATATTTCCAAACCAATAGTCCATGCTACTTCACTGCATTCTTGGCCCACTTTGAATTTTCTTAGTGTTTGCTGACTTGAGAGGCATATACTCTGGCGTTTGTGAGCAAATACGCCTTGTCCCAGACCAGCCACCCAGCCCAGCAGACCCTGGTCAAGACAGTATGAGGGTCACTCATGAAGCCATGGCCAAGGAGTCATGGTGGCCACACGTCTGGAAGACTTCCCTTTACATACAATCTGTCCCAGATTCCAATCTGCTGGTGGACCTGAAAAGGCTACAAAAAATCAGCTATCTTCTCTGTTTCGTGAACTTGCTTTACTAGAAAATATCATGGGTCAACTACATGGAGAATACATAAAACCTCACAGCCAGAAATAGGTAAACTATCACAATGTGCTAGAGGATAAGGTTTTGGAAATTCGTAGCTGCCAGTCTTCTAAGACATCCATCATGTCACCGGAAGCCCTTCCGTGTTTAGGGAAAACCATCTGAAATAGCTCCCAGGAAAGTTGTTGGTGTCTGTGCCCCGAACAAGCTCATTTTGTCAAATACTCATGAGTCAGTGAGCTTGAAAGTCAGAATCAAATAAAAAGAAAAGTTTTGATTTTCTAAATTTTCAAGTCTACTGTATATAGATTGGCAGGCAAGACTTGCAAACTGGGAACACAGGGTTTGCCTGGAGATTCTAGGTGCAGAAAAGTGGGGGTGTGTCGCTAAGACCAGGCTCTCGAGGGTTCTGCCAAGAAAACTGTAAATCCTGAATAACGGACAGGTGGTTAAAAGAAGGATAATACTCGCTCCCTTTATCTGTAAACAAAAAAGGTAGAGGATCTTCACAAACTAATAAAATTAAAAATAATGATTGAGAATTGGATTCTGTGATTAGAAGCTGGCTGGTTGTGAGTTTTCAACAGACAGGGATCCACATATGTAATGTGGGAAATTATAAAACCCCCTCTCCCACCTCCTTAGAGTCCACCTTCAAAAGTTGAGCTTAAACACTTACTTCAGAAAATTTTGGTCGTTTCAGTAACTTTGAATTTGACCATATAATTGTCACATCTGAGCTTCAACTCTAGTCCCTGAGATAGTGAGGATATCACTGTGTTTCTCATCCTGAGGATCAGGTGGTTCTATTAAGGTCAGAGATGCTATGAAAGCAGAAAGAATTCGTCCCACAGCAGTGTCAGGACCGTCTCAGGGGCAACTCACGGTCTTGGGTCCCGTACTCTCTCCATCGTGATTCCTGACTGTGCGAAGTCCCCCGCAGGAGGAGCGTCTGGGTCTGGGACTCAACAGGGCCTCACCTGCCCCCAACACGTTTACAGAAACAGAAGTGAGAAGACCCTTGAATGGAGTTCACAACATGAGCCCTTTCAGGAAAAAGTGAATGAAAAGAGGGATTAACCTTCTAACAGTATCTGTGCTAAATGCAGTTTATTTCATTTAATCCTCAAAAGAGCAGTGCAGAAGTGGATTGCAATGTCCCCATGGGGACTGATCTAGGAGACAGAGCCACGCTGCCTTTTCAACATACACAACCATGAAACACTATAGTGATGAACACAAGGGAAAGGAATGCCTTATTATTTGCCTTTGAAAAGACAAGATATTATGTAGCTGTTAAAAACATGTTTCTTTAAAAACGAAATAATAAATAAGCTTTATAAATATATGGAGGGCCAGAGGAAGGCTCCCCACAAATTGGCCTGGGCAGGAATGTCTAAGATTTGCATCTTAAGCTGCAAGGGGCCCAGGACATGTAGCCCCAGGAGAGGACTTGATCAAGATAGAGGGTCAGAGGTGGAGTCGTTATTTTCACACAGCTGCAGTCATTATTTTATTGGGTTTTACATTTAATAATGAGATGGTTTTGATAACAATTTAAAACATACCATATATATGACACTAAAAATGATTTTATTATAATATTTTCTTCTCTGATACAATTACTACTCTTGACACCCTGGGGGAAAAGAAAAAACACAAAAAAGCTGCTATGAACCATAATGACGATAGTAGTTGCCATGGAGCAGGGAATCTGCAAACCAGGCTGAGACAGGGCAATCTGCAGTTCTGAAAAGATAGTTTTAATGAAACCCAACGTTGTTCTCTGCCTTCAAATTTTCTATAGCTGTTTTCACACCACATGGCAGAGTTGAACAGTTTCAACAAAGACTCACACACACTAACGTGTTTACCATTTGGTTCTCTGCAGAACCCATTTTTCAGTCACTGCCCTAGAATACTATACAGTGGAGTGACAGTTATTATCACTTTATGTCTCTCTATTTCTCAGTGTTACCTCAATCATCCTTTGTTACATCACCCCTCTTCCCACATTAATAGACTTACTGTGGATGAATTGTTTAACATATATTTGATTCATTTTCCTTATTTCAAAATGGAACATATAACTATATATTCCTAAAGGAACTGTTGAGAGTAACTTATATAATACATATAATTTCTTACAAGTGCTTNTTACTTTTCAACCCAGCAAAAACACTATCAGAAATTCACGGTGAAGGCACAATTTCAACTCTATGAAAATCTACACGCAAAAATATTCATTGGGTAACTGCAAAATTTTGCAAATTATATGAATATCCAGACACAGGAAACGATGAATAAATGACGACACATGCACACAATGTGGATTATACAGCTGTGAAATAGATGTGAGAAGAAGGCCAATTGTCATTTATGTCCTAGCAATTCACAATTTGCAATTTTCAAAATAGTACCGTTTACAATAGTAACCACAATATCAACTACCTATATACTACGTACAGAAAACTTTATTCAAGAATATGAAAGATTCATGTGATGACCACAGTAAAATTGTAATAAGAGAAGTCAAAGAAGGACTAAATAAATGGGGAGGTATACCATGTTCATAGATTTGAAAAGTTAATATATTCAAGATGTCAAACGTTCCCCAGACAGACAAGTAGATTAAATGTAATCACAATGAAAATCCCAGGAGGACTTTTCATATAAATCTCTAAACTGGTTGCAAAATAAATATAGGAAAACAAATGACACACCATTGCCAAATCAGTTTTATAAAGAGATTTAATACTTACTATGAAAACCCAATGATCAAGACAGTGGGGCTTGGGTGAAAGCCAAGCTGCATGGATAAGAGGAACATTTCCAGAAGTAAGACCACACATACATGGTTATCTAATTTCTAACAGGGTGCCAAGGAAATCCAAAGAAACGAGAGTACACTTTTCAGCAAATGGTATTGGAACGATTGTTCATCTGCGTAAAGCAACAACAACGACCAGGGCAAGAACCAACAAACTCAATCAGTACAAACCAGCATGTACACAAACTAATTAAAAATGGATTCTAGGCATAAATGTATAACCTAAATATAAAAATTCTAGTTGAAAATATAGGAGAAAATCTTCGTGATCTTGGATTAGACAAGGATTTTTCATATAGGACAACAAAAGCAAGATCATAAAAGAAACATTTGACAAATGGCACTTCTTCAAAATTAGAATTTCTGCTCTTTGAAATAATAAAAAAAGAAAAATAAAAATTTACAGAAAATAGAAAAGAAGCCATAGAGTAGGAGAAAATATTTATGAAAGATATAGCAAAGATTGGTGTCCAGAAAAGACTGGTGTGAAAGAAATATCACAATCAATAAAAAGAACATACACCCTATTAAACATAGGAAAGAGAAATAATAGGAATTTGGGCGGAAGTCTCTGAAATTAACTTCTCTTCTGTTTTTTAAAGAATTTTAATGTAAAGCAAATACCAAAAACATGGGAAAGAGGACCTGCAAGTTCTCAGAGATGTAGAGAGCTAGTAGTAGCACAGCTCTGATTTTCTGACAATATCCAAGAAAAAGAAATTTAATGCCTGTGAACCCACTGAGTCTGTTGGAGAAGTAAGGTTGCAGGGTAAGTGACTTACTCACACATTAGAGACAGGCAGGCACTTGCAGAAGGAAACAGGATGTGAGCGTTTGCTCACCTTGGACAGGTGTCAAGCAGTTGGTCACAAGACTCAAGNAAAATCACAGCAACAGAAATGAAGAAAGCTCTGAACATGTCGCCAGTGCATTTAAGAGATATAAGGAAAGAATTAGTTACGATAAATGTAAGACACCAGAAATTACTCAAACTACAATGGAAGGATGAGAGAGAGACAGAGAGAGAGAGAAGCTATTGTGCCTGCTTGAATCTACTGTTGTTGCTCAAATGAGAAAAGACTTGAAGTTTAGTAAACAGAGATTTGTGTACAGGTTTGACTCTGTGACACTAGGATCCCTGCAGTCACAGTAGCAGGTGGCTTCAATCAGACTGGAGGACATTACTGATAATCAGGTAAAAGACTCCATTGTTTTTCTTATAGCAGATCCTACCTCCTCTTAATCACGGGCTCATAATCTGTTGGATCAGGAAGGGCCCTTCGCACACACAAGGCCCAATGCCCACACAACAAATGGGACGTGGGGCCCAGAGATGGCCAATGTCTTGTACAAAGCTAGTTCATCACGCAGGTAGGACCACACCTGCATTTCCAAACATAACACATAGCTCGCGGGAATCTTCTTCTTTTACCCATCAGCCAATGGGGGTTGTTTTCAAATTTTAGTTTGAATAAGGAATCTGTTTTTCCATGGGAGATAGAATTCTACAAACCTCTTTTTAATCCAGGAAAAGTTTGTCATCCCAGAAATTCTTTTCCCCTTTTGCATTGCCTGGTACAGATTCGTGCTGGCAGATGGTAAAAGTGGCTACAAGTGGTAAAACCTGGAGGCCATTGTGCACATGTCCCAAGTATATTTCTGTTGGCAGGTTTGCGTTTT
>NW_027532826.1:0-6668 GCF_008692635.1 Crocuta crocuta
AATAAAGACTACCTACTGTGTAGTTTCTCATGTGGAGTGCGTTTGGAGAGTTAGCTGTAAGATTTCCCACATTCACAGTACTCCTAACGTGTTTCTCCTGTGTGCAGTCCTGCGATGATAACTAAGAGTATGATAAGTGATAAAAGATTTCCCACATTCACTGCAGTCAAAATGCCTTTCTCCTGTGTGAATTCTCTGGTGTTTTATGAATGTAGATCTATACTTCAACAATTTCCCACATTCATGACACTTATAAGGTCGTTCAGTTGAGTGAACTTTTATGTGTAAATTGAGGGTAGTTTTTCGAGGGAAGGACTTGCCACATTCACTGCACTCATAAGGCCTTTCTTCAGTATGAACAATCTCATGAGAACGGAGGAGAGCACGAGCAGTAAAAGACTTCCCACATTCAATGCAGAGATAAGGCTTTTCTCCAGTGTGAATTCTCTGGTGCGAAAGGAAGGAAGAATTAGTAGTAAAAGATTTCCCACATTGACTACACTCATAAGGATTTCCGCCAAGGTGACAGTGACGATGAAAGCGGAAGGCACGACTCTGACTAAAAGACATTCCACATTCATTGCAGAGATAAGGCTTTTCTCCTGTGTGACTTCTCTCGTGTTCAATGAATGTTGACCTATAATTAAAAGATTTTCCACATTCATTACATTTATAAGGTCTCTCACCTGAGTGAACTTTTATGTGTACATTGAGGCTATTTCTTCGGAGAAAGGACTTGCCACATTCACCGCATTTATAAGGCCTTTCCCCAGTGTGAACTCTCTGGTGACACTGGAGGTCAGAGACAGAGAAAAAAGATTTGCCACATTCACTGCACTCATAAGGCCTCTCTGTAGTGTGAACTCTCTGGTGGTATCGGAGGGCAGAAGTAGAGGTAAAAGATGTCCCACATTTACTGCACTCAAAAGGCTTTTCTCCAGTGTGAACTCGCCAATGTACATGGAGGACAGAGGTAGTGATAAAAGATTTCCCACACTCACTGCACTGATAAGGCCTTTCTCCACTGTGAACTCTCCGATGATACCTGAGGGCAGAACTAGCAGTAAAAGATTTGCCACATTCACTGCATTCATAAGGTCTTTCTCCTGTGTGAACTCTCTGGTGTTTAATGAATGTTGCCTTCCACTTCAAAGATTTCCCACATTCATTACACTTATAAGGCCTTTCATTTGAGTGAACCTTTATGTGTTCACTTAGGCTGTCTTTTCGGAGAAAGGACTTGCCACATTCATTGCACTGATAAGGCTTTTCTGTAGTGTGAGCTCTGTGATGATAATGGAGATCAGACAGAGAGAAAAAAGAGTTGCCACATTCATTGCACTTATAAGGCTTTTCTCCAGTGTGAACTCTGAGATGGTAACGGAGGCCAGTGCTGGAGAAATAAGACTTCTCACATTCCCTGCACTGATAAGGTTTTTCCCCTGTGTGAGATCTTTGATGGTATCCGAGAGCAGAGAGAGAGGGAAAACATTTTGCACAGTCACCACACTGATAAGGCCTCTCTCTAGGTTGAAGCCTCTGGGTAATTAAAATTGAACTATGGCGAAAAGATTTTGCACATGCACTGCAAACATAATCATTTTCTCCACTGTGCCCTGTCTGGGGATGAATGAGCATAGATTTGTGGCTTAAGGATTTCCCACATTTGATGCACGTGTACTGCCTGGACCCAGTGTGAGTCCTTCCATGTTGACTAAGGTTAGACCTCTGCCTAATGGATTTTCCACCTTTGCCAAACTCATGATGTCTTTCTGCAGTATGGAATCTCTGGTGGATAGCAAATAAAGATTTGTACCTGAATGTTTTCCCACATTCACTGCACACAAAATACGGTCTGCCAGGTTGGACACCCTGATCCTGAACATGTGTATGCTTGGGACCAAAGGCTGTCTTGCAATCTCCCCAAGTGTAATGACCTTTACGGCTCTGTAAAGTTGCCCTGCACTGGCTGATTGTGTTTGGCTTCTCTCCAGTAAGAGTGGCGTCTTGCTGTAGATGCCCAGAGCCAGGCACGAATTCCTTCTGAACCTCAGTACAGGTAAGGGGCTTTCCTGAATCATGGAATCCATTTCCCTTCACAAAAGAGGCCGTGTCCACACTACTTCTGACTCGTTTCTCTCCCACGTGCTGCTCTGGCAGCTGCTGGAAGTTTATCCTGAAATAAAATCGTTTTGCACATGCCCCACACCTCAACAGTTTCTGGTTGCTTGGTTTTCCCTGGTGCTCAGCCAAGCGGAAAATGTCTCTCAAGACCGGACCACACATCTCACAGGGATGGCTCTTCCACGAAGACAGAGCTGCCTTGGGTGCGCTGGCCTGTGACATACCTACAGAAACGTTCTGTTCAAGTGGTGCGTCTGCATCCTCTGCTCCACAGCAGCAACCTGAACGCAAAGAAACTCTGATGAAATACATGGTGACTCCAGTGAGGAAGTAAGCCCATCACATACAAGCACCTGACTCGTGTAGGCTCGAGCAGATAAGATGCTTTTCCAGATACGCGAGTTGGAATTCAGATAGAGTGTGCTCACTGTGCATTACTGGGCCCCTGAATTCAAGGCACTCCACGTCATTGGAAAGACAGAAAACTGGGATTTGGTGGAAGGAAGAGAGCCTGGGTCTACAGCCTGTTTCTCTGCCCAAAGCATCCACGAGGTTTTTTTCTGCACTGATATTTAGCTGAGGAGGAGGCTGCTGAAAAATCCAATCACAAGAAATCTGTGGTTGTTCAAGGTCAGTTTAAGGATACAGGAACATTTTCTGGCAAATGGGCAGAGGTGAATGTTGGAGAACACAGGAAGAGTAGTGGGAGAAATGCATAAGATGTGGAGAACCAAGAAACAGCAATCACCCCTGCGCGGGAAGTCATGGAGCTACCAGCAGAGTAGAACATACAAGTAAACAAACTGTCAACAGTGAAGAAGACAGGAATAAGGTGTGGTGATTGTCGATGGCCCCAAATTCTAGTTGAACAAAGGTGCCTAGTACTATCTGAACAGAGTCCTGATATCACACCTCCCCCAGCTGCCGTTCACTGATAAAGGTCCCCTGTTAGCCCACCTGGTCATGTTCGGATCATGTCCATCCTATGCTACAGAATGGACTCTTCCCTGTAAGTCCTAGGTGAGCAACCACAGGGCACAGGGAGGATAGAAATATTGTAGGAAAAGAACTAGATGGCCAGGAGTATTCCACAGCTACCCTGCACACAACAGACCCAGAAAAACATCCTATGTGACTGATGTCTGCAGGATGGCAGAATACAAGATGCCATCTCTCACACCAACATAAAGCAATTAAATAGCTGTCTATGAATGACATTAGACTCCTAGGGTTCAAGGGCCTAATTAAGACGAACTACAACACTGTGCAGCAGAAAAGAGGGCAGAAGCAAGAAGAAAGGATGGCTGGAGACAATTATCAGAGATGCGTGGAGATGTGTAAAAAACAAGAGCTGAGGCATCTCTATCAGCCACAGGGCAGATGCTACGACAGTCCCTGCACAGAAGAGACTCCAGCTGCCTGGTCCACAGAGGACGCTGGCAGCGAGTTAACCAAATCCTCAAGGCCAAAGCACTCTTGAGAAAGACGTTCCAAGCTGAAGGCGGCATATTTCTGATCTCAAACTCTATTTTGAAGCTGTAGTAATCAAAACAATACGGTACTAAACCATAAAAGAGCAGTAAGGCATAAAAACAGACCAGTGCAATGAAATAAAGAGCCCAGAAGTAAACCCATACATAAACAATTAATTAATCCTCAACAATTACGCCAAAATACACTGGGAGAAAGAATACTCTCTTCTCAGAAATCTGAATACCAAAATGACAAAACAATGAAACTGGACCCCGATCTTCTGGCACTTGTGGAAATGAACTTTAAATTGAATAAAGACTTAAACATAGGACTTCCAAACCTAACACTCCTAGGAAAACCATCTGGAAAATCCTCCTAATTTTATTCTTGTCAATGATTTTTGAAAAAAAAATTTTTTTAACTTGTGTTTTTTAATTTTTGAGGCAGAAAGAGACAGAGCTTGAGCAGGGGAGGGGCAGAGAGAATCACAAAATCCAAAGCAAGCTCCAGGCTCTGAGCTGTCAGCACAGAGCCTGACATGGGGCTCGAACTCACAGACCATGAGATCATGACCTGAGCCGAAGCTGGCTGCCCAACCGACTGAGCCACCCAGGCGCCCCTATTCCTGTCAATGATTTTTTGACTATGACGTTAAAAGCAGAGAAAAATGGCGAAAACAACCACCACTGCACCTAACTGAAAAGTTGCAGCAGAGCCAAAGAAATACACAAGACAGTAAAAAGGACATACCCGTGGCTAGGATGCCCTCACACTCATTAACCATCAGGGAAATAAAAATCATAACCACCATATATCACCTCATACCTGTTAAAATGGCAACTAAAAACAAAATCAAGAGGTAACATGTTGGTGAGGAGGTGGAGGAAAAAAAAACCTTGAACATTGTCGCTGGGAATATAAATAGACAAGTTATGGAAAATATTATAGAGGACCCACAAATAAATTAAACAAACAAAAAAACAGTAAATGGCCCACTGTTGCTATTCCTAGGTATGTATAGCAAGGAAATAAAATCAGAATCTCCACAAATTACCTGCTTTTGCACATTCACTGAAGTATTATTCACAAGAGCCTATATATGGAATCATTAAGTGTGGTGAGGTTTTTTTTTTTTTTTTATGTTTTATTTATTTCTAGGAGAGAGAGAGAGAGAGACAGCGTGAGCAGGGGAGGGTCAGAGAGAGAGGGAGTGACAGACTCTGAAACAGGCTCCAGGCTCTGAGCTGGCAGTCAGCACAGAGCCCGACGTGGGGCTCAAATCCACGAACCGCGAGATCATGACCTAAGCGAAAGTCGGACACTCAACCGACTAAGCCACACAGGCGCCCCAAGTGTGGTGAGTTTTTTTAATGCTTATTTATTTAGAGACAGAGCGCGAGCAGGGGAGGGGCAGAAAGACGGAAAGAGACACAGAATCTGAAGCAGGCTCCAGGCTCTGAGCTATTAGCACAGAGCCTGATGCGGGGCTCGAACTCAGTAAACTGGAGATCATGACCTGAGCTGAAGCCAGATGCTTAACCAAGAGTCAGCCAGGCGCCCCTAAGTGTTCTGAGTGTTCAAAGTGACAAAGAAGGAGCACCTGGCAGGCTCAGTGGTTGCGCAGGGAACTCTCAATCTCAGGGTTCAGAAGTCAAGCTCCACATTGAGCATGGAGCATACTTTTAAAAAAATAAAATACACAAAGAGTTGTATTTTAAAAATAAATGGGGGTAGGGGCGCCCGGGTGGCTTAGTTGGTTAAGCGTCCGACTTTCACTCAGGTCATGATCTCGCGGTTCATGGGTTCGAGCCCNAAAATAAAAATAAAAAATAAATGGGGGTGCCTGGGTGGCTCTGTCGGTTGAGTGTCCGACTTTGGGTTAGGCATGATCTCATGGTCAGTGAGTTCAAGCCCTGTGTTGGGCTCTGTGCTGACCACTCAGAGCCTAGAGCCTGCTTTGAATTCAGTTTCCCTCTCTTGCTACCCCTCCGCTACTTATGCTCTGTTCTGTCTCTCAAAAATGAATAAACGTTAAAAAAAACTTAAAAAAGTGAATAAAGTGACAAAGAACATTTACTACACACACATACAGGGATAATCAGACCAGAAAAGATGGCAACACTCCCACTTGCCACAACGTGGATGAACCAGGAACACATTTTGCTAATCAAATAAGCCATACAGCAAAAAGCAAATTCTGTAAAGTATCACTTATGGATATTCTTTAAAAAAAAAAATCAGGGGAACCTGGGTGGCTCAGTAGGTCAAGTATGCAATTTTGGCTCAAGTCTAGATCTCAGGGTTCATGAGATCAGCCCTGCATCAGGCTCCGTGCCATTAGCAGAGCCCACTTCATATGCTCTGTCTTCCTCTTTCTCTGCCCATCCCTTGCTGGTTCTCTGTCTCTCTAAAAATAGATAAATAAATAAATAAAAACGTGAGGAAAAAAAAGGGAAAATAAAAAACTCCCAGAAAGTAGAAAGCTAAAAGCAAAGGAACTGGGGAAATGGGGAGATACTAGTCAAGGGAACACATTTCCAAAACAAGACTAATGAGTTCTGGGTGCCTGGGTGGCCCAGTCTGGTAAGCATCTAAATCCTGATTTAGGTTCAGGTCATGATCTCAAGTAGGGCTCAAAGCTGAGTAAGAAGTCTGCTTCGGATTCTCTCCTACTCTCTCCCTGTGGCCCTCCCCTGCTCACATGTTATCTCTCTCTCAAAATAAGTAAAAACCACTAAAAAAAATTTTTAGGGGCGCCGGGGTGGCTCAGTTGATTTAGCATCCGACTTCAGCTCAGGTGATGATCTCAGAGTTCGTGGATTTGAGCCCCGCGTCGGGCTCTGTGCTGACAGCTAGCTCAGAGCCTAGAGCCTGCATCAGAGTCTGTGTCTTCCTCTCTCTGACCCTCCCCTGCTCACGTTTTCACTCTCTGTCTCTCTCTCTGAATACAGATTTAAAAAAATTTTTTTAAATGTTTTTTATTTATTTCTAGGCGAGAGAGAGAGAGACAGCGTGAGCAGGGAAGGGTCAGAAAGAGAGGGAGACACAGACTCTGAAACAGGCTCCAGGCC
>NW_027532826.1:6735-18256 GCF_008692635.1 Crocuta crocuta
GGTCTGCATCTCCCTCACACCTTCAGACCCCACAGCTGCGCCCCCACAGCTCCCTGCCCCACACCAAAGGATGCCCCCTGGACGCACACTTGTACCTGTCACATGACATCCAAAGGATGTGTGACAAATTCAAACAGGTTCCACTACAACCCCACCACTCTCATGGATCCCAACTGAGGGAAAGTCTCAAACGCTGCTGAGAAGGGCCCCTCGCCTGCCTGGGATCCTGGCCTCAGGGACGCACACCCACAGACACATGTCAACTTCAGAGGCTCACAGTCCCTCTAATACTTCTGTGTTGCCCATGCTGTTCCTTCAACGGTCCCAACCCTCCCCTCTGCACTGAACCTTTGTGGAAACCCCAGCCCTAAGGGGCTCCCTGGCAGGCACAGAGACGCACAAATGACCACACCTGCCCCAGACCTTATCCACCAGCAAGACTTTGAAACGGCCCCGACACCATAAAAACCCACCACAAAATTCTGGGAAGCCCTACACCTCTGAATAAAGAGCAGCCCGGTCTCGCTCTCACCTTGTCTCAGTTACTCCTGGGTGACCTCAGCCTCTCTTGTGCCATCATCCCACGGAAGCCTGACCCATCTATCTGCCAGATCACGCTCTCTCCTCCACCTGTGCCCGCACGGCCCAGCAACCCAACCAGGTGCTGAGCCAGAGAACCACGCTTCAGCGCGATTCCCAAAGGCCCTCTGACCTACTAATACCAGTGCCGCGACACTCTGCCTCCCTTCCTCAACGTGACCCAAACCTCCACCCCGGGCCACACAACAGCCATCGCTTTTCAAGGTCTCCATCCTGAAACGCTCCCCCGGCTCCCCGATATGTCCTGTCCAGCTGCCCTCTTGATGCCACAACTCACGCTCCTTCGAACACTAAGCTCTAACGAGGTCTCGAAACAACTTAGGGGATCTCCACGGACGATCAGCCTGCCACCTTCCATCCCGCTGATGGGAGCTTCCATCCCTTCAGCTACTAAGACCTGTGAAAATGAATGACGAAAACCTCACTACAGTGGGGCTGGGAGGACGCAGCTGGGGGAGCTCTCACCCCCCGCCGCCATGAGCAATGCAGACCCAACAGGAAGAGACACTCGGCCTTCGATGGGGAAGCTACTTTACTTGTCCAGAGGGGAACAGACCAGCTTTCCGGACCATCCCACCCAACAGCTCAGCCGATGGGAAGCCGCCATACTCTGACTTCCCATTTACTCTCATGGACTTGTTTGTAGTTTTTAACAGCCTTCCCAGCTTAGCCCCTTCCCCTTTACAAAAGCCTACCTCTCTGTGTCCTCCACACTGGCCTACTGTTCAGCCTCAGCTCGTTTGTTTGCAGATTGCAGTTCTCTTTCATTCCCAAAAAACTCGTTTTTGCGCGTCAATTAAGTGGCCGTTTATGCCTTAAAGTTAAAGGATCAAAAGGCCTCCTGTATTCCGGGACTCCTCCCTTTCCCTCGTCACCTGCGACGCCCCAAATTTGGCTTGGCCCTTCTCACCCACGGAGCCAAAATTCAATCGCTTCTCTGACATCCACGGTGGCCATTCTGGTCCATCAACGAAAACATACAGCCGTGCAGGCACCTCCTCCCGCGCTCCCTGTCCCCTCGCTCCCCCCGCAGTGTGTCCTCTCCGCAGCCAGACGAAGCCTATTTACACCTGGGTTACACCGCCGTCACCGCCGCCAGAATGGACGGACCGGTCAGGCAGCCAGGTGACAGGCCTCACTGGCGCCGCTGCACCTTGTGTTCGCTGAAAGGACGGAGACCTGCTGGACCCTGCTGGTGGCGCCGGCCCCTCCCCTGCAGACCCTATACCAGCCGGCCCCTCCCCTGCAGCCCGCTCCCGCACCCCATCAGCTGCGCTCAGACATGGGGTCCCCGCTCTCGAGCGCCTCCCGGGCCTTGACGGCGGGACCTGGGCCGCAGCTAGCAGAGCAGGCGACCGAAGCCCGTGCCTTGAGGGTCTGGATTGGGGGAGAGCGGGAAGCGCCCAAGCGCCGTGAGTTTACCTGAGCCGCATCCCTGGGCGCGACAACCGACATTGGACTTGGTAGGCGGAACGGAATCCCGGGCCGGCGGTCCCTTCCTCGGCCTTGGCGCGGGACAGCCTGGACGCGTCGTCGTGGAGCCATGGACCCTAGTCTCTGCGGGGTGCGGGGGACGTCGCCTCCCCTTGCTCTTTCTCAGTTTGTCACTTCAACACCTGCTCTCTGCTCTCCAACCTTAGAGGGTGAACACATCTAAGGAAAGACCAAAAGTCGTCGGAGGGGGCGCAACCGGAAGTCCCGCCCTCAGCGACTGCGCACGCCAAGAAATCCCTTTTCCTGTTCCTTCATTGGCTCCTTGTTATGTCCTCTGTGCCCAGACACTTCCGGTACCGGTACCGTATATCCCTGCGCACTAGCTGTCACCGGACGTGGGTTCTGCACCAAGAAGCTTTGGCACGTGGCACCCCGAGGATTGCTGGAAAGTGCTTCTCCTGCTCACGAGGAGTTGCTTTAGACCTTGTTAAAGACCGAGAAGAGCCCTAATTTGACACCCAGGAAGCTCAATCAGCTTCCAAAGGGGGAAAGTATTTTTGATGCTCCCCAAACCTCTTCCTTATGAAAATGACACATCATTCAGTTGTGTACAGTACTTCAGAATTCAAATTAATGAAGACTGGGGTGATGGTGGGGTGACCTGGAGCCGACAGCCAATAAAGAATTCTTGAAGACATCTTTTTATTAAAGCACGGGGACAAGACCCATGTGTAGAAATTGGTTATGTATTTGGGAGTAGGGGGAGGTAAATCAAGGGAGAGTTTCCAATGAGATTTTCATATGGTAAAGAAGACTCCTAAGATACTTGAGGCCTAGCTATTGTCAAGCTGAGGTTGTTTTTCCCTCTAGCAAAGTATTAGCGTTAAGATGGTAGGAAGTTTCTGGAGAAACATTTTACAGCCAGCCTCAAGTATCTTTGAATGGGCTGCACGTTGTAAGGAAGTTTAATTCTATCTGCCGTTTCCTCCTGCCTTTGTTTTCTACATCAAAATGAGTCTCTGCACAGCTGGAAAGATGCTGTTGCTCTTCAAATGCTTGCAGCCTTAAGTGGTAGAGTCAGTTTTGTAATTGCTCAGGAACAATGGAAAAGTCCCTGTTAAATCATAAAAATTCAGCACTGTACATTTTAAAGATCTTTTGGATTAGTCATTCATTTGTGAATTCGGCAGCATCACATCTAGCAAGTAGTGGAAGCAACTAAGGGTTACAGAAAGGGAAAGGTTTTTCTATTTTTTTTTTTAATTTTTATTTCTGAGAGAGAGAGAATGTGTGTGTGTGTGTCTGTGAGAGAGAGAGAGAGAGAGAGAGAGAATGTGAGTGGGGGAGGGGCAGAAAGAGAGGGATACACAGAGTCCTTAGCAGGCTCCAGGCTCTGAGCTGTCAGCCCAGACCCAATGTGGGGCTTGAAATCAGGACTGAGAAATCATGACCTGAGCTGAAGTTGGATGCTTAGCAAACTGAGCCACCCAGATGTCCCGGGAAAGGTTTTTAAATGTAGAACATGGACTTCATAAACAAAAATTAAGGATCATGTCAAGCTAGGTCACTTTGTTATGGGATAAAAAGGTCTTATCAGGGGAATACCTCATCTTCCTTTGGTTGATGGAAAGGGCCCGGCCATGTGGCAGATTGCCTTTTTGGTGCTGACCACAATATTCCTCACTGACCAGTGGTGTCTGGTTGTGGTTGAAAGTACAATGAATTTAGGTATTATGTCCAAAATTGGTGACATGTACTAGCAGAAGTGACCCCATCTGGGGCCTGTGGTTTTCTTTGTCACACCCTATACAGGTCAATGACAGGGAAGAAGGAAAAGAGATGGCAGGCCTACCTGAATTAAGTTAACAATGATGAGGTCAGCCACTGGTTCTGATAAGGGAGCATAAGGCAGGCTGAAGGGCAAAACAAGGTTTCACCCCCCTCCCTAACCAAGTAGAATATGTATGATATACCTCAGACATCCCTGACTACCCAACAACAAAGGAAAGGCGTTTAAATGCTTGCCATGGTGATGTGGGAAACTAAGGCAAATGAAAAATTAAATTCCCTTACTCCCTATAGCCCATTGACAGGTCCTTGAGACAGCAGAGTGACCTCCCTCAGGAGTTTAGCTGCCTCAAGGATGACACTTTGCTGGGGCAAAAGAGAACCTTAGCTTAACATTATGCCAATCTCCAGGATCCTGTAAGTCAACTTCCTTTATCTCAACTGCCTCAAGATATATGCAGGCAATCATACTCCAATCTTATGCCTCCCCCTCCCCCACCCTATGCATTGAAGGGTATAATGAATGAGGTTTTATTAAACAGTGATAAATGGTGTTTCCCTAGCAATAGCTAACCCTCAAGGTCCTGGAAACCTTGCTTCCAAAACTCCTTAGAGATTTACTTTATACCTGACCCCTTCCCAACCTGAGGGTATATAATGAGTTACCGGTCACAACCTCAGTGCAGCTCTTGCTGTCCACAGGTCCTGTCCCCGTGCTTTACTAAAATCACCTTTACAGCTACCATATGTTTGCACGTATAGGTGGATTAGGAGGAACTTAACGGAGGACCGTGGGGGAGAAGAAGGGGGAAAGTTATGGGGGAGAGGGAGGGAAGCAAACCATGAGACTCTAGAATGCTGAGAACAAACTGAGGACTGATGGGTATGGGGGAGAGGGGAAGGGGGGTGATGGGCATGGAGGAGGGCACTTGTGGGGATGAGCACTGGGTGTTATATGGAAACCAACTTGATAATAAACTATGTTTTAAAAACCACCTTTATGCAACAAAGACATCTTCAAGAATTCTTTCTTGGCCGTCAGCTCGACCCCAAGAATCCCCCAACACCCCAAAACTTCATCAGTTCTTCACTTGCCTGTATCGTGATTGTGTCCCATCTGTTGAGGAACACTTTTATCCATATATTTTTACTTCATATTCTCAGATATAATTGAGGAAGCATAAGGTAAGCTGACAGGCCATAAACACCCCCCACCCCCAGGGGGGATAGGTGTGACATTCCTCAGGTTCTCCTGGCTGCCCAAGGACAAAGGAAAGGGAAGAAAACAAATGGCTAACTGAGAGAGATCATAGTCCTACTGGACATGGGTATCCATCAGTTTGCAAATATCTTAGTAAATTAACAAGAAAAAGGGAATCTTATCAATAGCCTAATCTCCAGAAACCTACAGGCTCAGGTACCTCAAGCCTCAACATCAGCCTTCAATAGTGATATGAAGAAACAAAGGCAGAAAGGAGGAAATGGCAGATAAAATATTTCTCTTATAACCTGCAGCCCATTGACAGATGCTTGAGGCTGACAGAGTAAGCTGTTTCTCCAGGAGTTCCCTACACTCTTAATGCTAAAGCTTTGAAAAACAACATTAGCTTGACAATAGCTAGGCCTCCAGTATCCTGTGACTCTTCTTTAGCATATGAAAATCTTACTCGAAACTTCCCCTTGCCTTTACCTCCTCCAACTCCCAAATATATATCCAGTCACTCCACAGGATGTGGGGCAGCTCTTTCGGCCCACAGGTACTGTCCCCATGCTTTAAGAAAATCACCCTTTTTGGGGGGCACCTGGGTGGCTCAGTCAGTTAAGCGTCCGACTTTGGCTCAAGTCATGATCTCACGGTTCATGGGTTCGAGCCCTGTGTCGGGCTCTGTGCTGACAGCTCAGAGCCTGGAGCCTGCTTCGGATTCTGTGTCTCTCTGTCTCTCTCTGACCCTCTCCTGTTCATGTTGTCTCTCTCTCTCTCTCTCTCTCTCAGAAATAAATAAAACATTACAGAAAATTAAAAAAAAAAAAAAAGAAAATCAATGTTTTGCACCAAAATTGACTTTAAAAATTCTTTCTTGGTCATCAGCTCTGGACCACCCCCACCTTGCTCCCAAACTTCATCATACTCCATTTCTTTTAGGAGTCTGACATTAATCTCAAACAGAGAGCAACTTAACTGATGCTATATTTGGTATCAAACACATGTTGCCATTTTCAGTTGGAGCAAATGTGCAAAGGGAGAATCTGAACCCAATGATCTCATCTCCTTGCTGGGAAGTGATTCAAAGTGTAAGTATCCAAAAAAATCAGATGTGAAATGCCCATTTCAAAAAGCAGTTCATAGGGTTTATCCAGTGGTTTAAAGACAGTGGCTGAAATAACTATGGGCAAACCCACATTCTATCTCCCTACACATAAGTAAAGACTAAAAAACAGTTACAAACTCACAGAACTTTTAGAAGCAGGCTGTAAGTAGTCTGAGAAAAGACAGGATCAAACAGAGCCTGTGAGGGTGGCAGACCAATGTACTTGGTCATTGTGATGGAAAGTTTTATCTACAAAATGTGATTTTTTTCATTCTTGTTTTGTTTTTTGAGGGGGGGTTGGATAAGCGAGCCAGGGGCAGAGAGGGAGAGGAGTGGGAGAGAAAGAAGTGTAGGTCACCTGAAGTGGTGCTCATGTTCACCTGAAGGGGGGCTCAAGCTCACCCAATTCGGGACTTGAACTTGGGAACCGAGAGATCTTGACCTGAGCCGAATAAAGATGCTTAACTGACCGAACCACCCAGGTGCCCTGACTTTTTCATTCTTGAAAATATTGAGCAATACTATTTTCAAGCTTAAAATAAACAGCCAGTTATTTTATTAGCAAACTGACTTTATTCAGGAAAAACAGGAATTTCAACTGGAACACATGATGGCATACCACTATCAAATCTGAGAAAACACAGGGAAAGTCAGCTTTTACTAGGTTTTAGGAGGGAATTGGGGAGGAACGGTTTCAATAAATGACACTGAAGAACAAGAGTTTGAGTTTACAGTAGCATTTCATTGGCTGCATCCCGTGATTAATGTGTCCTTGCTGGGGGAAGGAGAGATCATCCTTCTTTTATTTAAAGCTAAAAATGAAATTCCTACCTGGAAAGCAACCTCCCTGTCAAGATTTAACTTCTCTTCCTTTTTCCTGCTGATTTTTCATATCCTACCTATGTGAGAGGTCTGCCTTCGGGGCCTCCTGATTCCATTCTTTTTTTTTTTTTTTTTTTAAATGTTCATTTATTAGAGAGAGAGACAGAGAGCAGCAAGGGGCAGAGAGAAGGAGAGAGGATCCCAAGCAGTCTCTGTGCTGTCACTACAGTGTCCAACATGGCGCTCAATCTCACCATCTGTGAAATCATGAAATGAGTTGATAATTAAGAATCAGACACTTATTCAACTGAGCCATCCAGGTGCCCCTCCCGGGTCCATTTTAAATGAGGTTTCCTTTACTAATTTTCACACTACTTTGGAGAGAGACATAAAGGAGACACTTAGGGTAGCAAGAATAGTTAAAATGAGATGGAAATTTAAATGTCATGTTTATTCACTGTTCTAAGAATAGTGCATTGAGCACATACTGGGTTTTCAGGAACTTCAGGGAGATTCATGAGAGAAATGCAGGCACAAGACAAGCAGTCTCGTCTTCATGTTACTTTTATTATGTTCAAGGAAGGAGGAAAGCAGAAATATTAAGTTATATTGTACGTTAGAATGTGTCAGGTGCTATGGAAAACAGGAGAGGTGATTTTGTGAGAACAGCAGGCTGGATGTAATATTACACTGGGCAATAAGAAAGCCCTCCTTCAGAGGAGCACCACTGAGGGGTTGGGTTGGTAGAGCATGCAACTGATCTTGAGGTGGTAAGCGCAGGTCTAACATTAGTTGTAGAGATTATTTAAAAATAAAGTATTTTTTAAAAATGTTTATTTCTGAGAGACATAGCATCAGCAGGGGAGGGGCAGAGAGAGAGGAAGACACAGAATCCGAAGCAGCCTCCAGGCTCTGAGATGTCATCATAGAGCCCAACACGGCGCTGGAACCCACGAACCGTGAGATCATGACAGGAGCCAAAGTCGGTCACTTAACTGACTGAGCCACCCAGTGGCTCAGTTGGTTGAACATCTGAGTCTTGATTTCGGCTCAGGTCATGATCTCATGGTTCATGAGCTCAAACCCTGCATCAGGCTCTGTGCTGATGGTGTGGAGCCTGCTTGGAATTCTCTCTCTCTTTGCCCCTCCCTCCTACTCAAAATAAATAAACCTAAAAAAATTATTTTAATCTTTAAAATTAATAAATAAAAGCAGAACTGGGGCACCTGGGTGGCTCAGTCGGTTAAGCATCTGACTTCGGCTCAGGTCATGATCTCACGCTTCGATGATTCGAGGCCCGCATCAGGCTCTGTGCCGACAGCTCAGAGCCTGGAGCCGGCTTCAGATTCTGTGTCTCCGTCTCTCTCTCTCAGAAATAAATAAAAAACATTAAAGGAAAAAAAAGAAAGAAGGCTATTATACTCAGGAGGCTCCAATGCCCTAGCCACCTACATAAACAAACAGAAACCTATTTTCAAGCAAATTCTTGTAAATACTTCAAGAGTAAGAAAACATTCCTAAGAATACCCAATCTTAAGCAGCCAACTAACTAGGGTTTCCTAAATAAGGCAATTACTTAAGCTATAGCCAATCACATAACTCATTTGCTTTGTTTCCCCTTTTTGTCTACAAAAGCCTTTCCCCTAGTTTGTTTTGGTGCTGCCTGATTGGATTTCATGAATGCTCAAATATACTGTGAAATTTTAATGTACCTCAGTTTATCTTTTAACAGAACTAATTATTTAAAAAACCCATAAGGCTCATCCTTGCTCAGTTATGCTTTTATTTTTTATTTTATTTTTTTATAACATTTTTTTACATTTATTTACTTTCGAGAGACAGAGATAGAGCACAAGTGGGGGAGGGGCAAATAAAAAAGCATTCTTTTTATTTAAAAAAATTTTTTTAATGGTTATTCATTTTTGAGAGAGACAGAGTGCCAGCTGGGAGAGAGGGAGACACAGAATCCAAAGCAGGCTCTAGGCTCTGAGCTGTCAGCACAGGCCCTGACACGGGGTGGGAACTCACAAACTGCAAGATCATGACCTGAGCTGAAGTTGGCTTCTTAACTGACGGATCAACCCAGGTGCCCCTATAATGGCCTTTTTAAAAAAAAAAAAATTGATTATTTATTTCTGAGAGAGAGAGAGAGAACAAGGAAGAGTCAGAGAGAGGGAGACAGAATCTGAAACAGGCTCCAGGCTCTGAGCTGGCTGTCAGCACAGAGCCCAATGCGGGGCTCGAACCCACGAACTGTGAGATCATGACCTGAGCCGGTCGGACGCTTAACCGACTGAGCCATCCAGGCGCCCCTGTAATGGCCTTCTTGATTTAGAGTTCCAGGTGAAAGAAGCAGGTGGCTAAATGGCTTTAGTGTGTGGATTTCTTGGCAGTAGGGATGACCCTGGGCCTCCAGCCCTCTAAGCCTCTGGGCTGCTTGGCTCCCTGTAGAGATGCTCAGGTGTCCCTTAGAACCTTCGCTCTGTTGGGGGGGGAGGGGGAGGCAGGGAGGACGGTGCTAACATGGTTAACATGGTGGCATAGTAGGAAGATCCGAGGTCATCTCTTCCCTCAAACACAACAGGATAACTATCGTGTCATTCTGAATATGCATGCAATCAACACAAGCTCTGACAGAGCTACTGCACAACTAGAGAGGGACAGAGGCCACACTGAGGAATGTTAAGTGTGGAGACATGGTTTGGGGAGAAATAGATCTTGGGTGCTGCTGAGGGGACAGAGCCTGGGTCACCGAGAAAGAGAGAGGAGAGCACGGGGATCACAAGAGGAGAAAACTTCCCCAAAGCCATTGGCTGGGGAAACAACTGGGTTGATTTTCCTGAACTTTTGCAACCAGCAGGGCTCAAAGAAGGCAGTTTTAAAGTCTGGCGTGTTGACTCAGATAGAGGCCTGAGGGCACTGGCCTATTCCCGGCCAGAGGGCAGGTGAGCCACCTGGAAGAAGAAGGCACAATGTGAAGAATGTCTAAGGCTCACAGCAGAAACAATATTCACTCTTCAGCGGGTGCCATTCCCCCCCCCCAGTCCCATAGCATAGATCCTGAACGTTGTGCTGAGGGCAGCTTATCCTGACACTGGCTGCCTAGCCTGCTTGCTCCAAGTCTCGAGCCCCTTTATGCTGGTGCAACTGGCTTTCTGAGTCAAACCTTCATCAGTCCCAGCACAATGAGACCCTCCCCCAGAAGACCAGCCCAAGCCCCTCCCACAGCACATCCCTAAATTCTCAAGTTTTAAAAGTCAGCAAGCTTGGCTGGGATACAGTCCAAATTGCACTGTACTGCTCCTGGCAGACAAACAACCTGGAGACAGATAGAGTGTAAAAAGTGATCTAAGGGGCGCCTGGGTGGCTCAGTCGGTTAAGCGTCTGTCTTCGGCTCAGGTCATGATCCTGCGGTTCGTGGGTTCGAGCCCCACATTGGGCTCTGTGCTGACAGCCAGCTCAGAGCCTGGAGCCTGTTTCAGATTCTGTGTCCCCCTCTCTCTCTCCCCCTCCCCCGTTCACACTGTCTCTCTCTCTCAAAAATAAATTAAAACATTAAAAAAATAAGAATAAAAAATAAACACAGCTTCCTGTTACAGGCAAATAGAAAGTTTACCCTTTTTTGCTTTAGATACTCCCTATTGCTGCTGTAGCAAATTTAGTGGCTTAAAACAGAAATTTGTTATCTTACAGTTCTGGAAATCAGGAGTCTGAAATGAATCTTATGAGCCTAAAATCAAAGTGTGAGCAGGGTGGTTCCAGGGGAGATGCCTTTCTTTGCCTTTTCTAGGGTCTGCTGGCTGTCTGTATTCCTTGCAGTGGAATAGGCTACTTTCCTTATCACATTGCCTTCTTTCTTCTGGAGTCAAATCTCCCTCTGTCCCCAACTTTGTCAGTACGTTTAGGGTTCACCCACATTAATCCATCCCAGATAATCACCTGATCCCAAAACTCTTATCTTAATCACATCTGGGGAAAAAAATCACATCTGCAAAATTTCTTTTGCCATATATGGGAGTTTTATTCAACCGACCACAGATATCAAATTAAATTCACTATTAGTTGAAACTATGTAAAACTTCCAAAGGTTCAACTCCTGTTTACACTTGTGGCTACAGGAGCTGTTAAATATATTGTCTGTGCAATGGGATACCCAATGGGTAAAATATTAATTTCAGGTGGATAATGCTTTATGGTACAAGAAAGAAGAACTACAGTTCTTAACATGTCAAAGCAGATAGAAAGAACATCATCATAAAGATGCATCAAAATAAATTAACCTATATTAAAATGAAAGGCTTCTATTAATTATAAAATATAAAATTGAAATGAAATGTACTGTTCAGAAGATATTTGAAAGTTCTATAATTGTTTATCATGTAGTATCTGTTCAGAAGATATTTGAGGGGCGCCTGGGTGGCTTAGTCGGTTAAGCGTCCGACTTTCGCTTGGGTCATGATCTCGCGGTTCGTGGGTTCGAGCCCCGCGTCGGGCTCTGTGCTGACTGCCAGCTCAGAGCCTGGAGGCTGTTTCAGACTGTGATTCCCTCTTTCTCTGACCCTCCCCTG
>NW_027532826.1:19579-20699 GCF_008692635.1 Crocuta crocuta
ACCCGCCCCTTCTCACCCCGTTTTCTCTCTCTCTCTAGAAAAAAAAAAAAAAATAAAAAAAAAAAAAAAACAGAAGATATTTGAAAGTTCTATAACTGTTTATCATGTAGTATCAAGATTTAATGTCAGTAATGACTCAATTTTTTAAAAAACTCACTTAAGATGTTTTAAAAGTCCTACAAAATAAGGATGGCTGGTTGACTCGGTTGAGCATCTGAAGCTTGGTTTTGGCTCAGGTCATGATCTCACAGTTCGTGTGTTGAAGCCCTGTGTATGGCTCTGCACTGTCAGTGCAGCTTGGGATTCCTCTCTCCTTCTCTCTCTACCTCTCCCTCTCTTCCTGTTCCTCCCTCTCTCGCTCTTTCTGTCACTCTCTCTAGAAAATAATAATAAACTTAAAAGTCCTACAAGGCGTGCCTGGTGGCTCAGTTGGTTGAATGCCCGACTTCAGCTCAGGTCATGATCTCGCAGTTTGAGTTTGAGCCCTACATTGAGCTCTGTGCTGACAGCTCAGAGCCTGGAGCCTGTTTCAGATTCTGTGTCTCCCTCTCTCTCTGGCCGTCCCCTGTTTGCACTCTGTCTCTCTCTCTCTCTCTCAAAAATGAATAGACATAAAAAAAAAAAATATTTAAAAAGCCCTACAAAATAGTGACAAACTTTCTTTGTAATCAAAATGCAAACTGAAACAAAACTCATTAGCTTGGCAAAACCAGTAAGCTCACATTGCCAAGTGCTGTACTATGACAGAAGTGAATGACTACTGTAAACTACTATTGGGTGAATGGTATGGGTAAAATCATTTTGGAGAAGAGTCTGGCATAAAAAAGTATACTTAAAACTGTGCAACTTATGAAAAACAAATCTTTCAATAAATGCAATGACAGATGTGTTTTACATATACCTGAAAATGCAGCAAAAATGTTGATAGTAGCCATGTGTTTTATGCTGGTCTCAGCCTGTCAATAACCAATGTAATGTCTGAAATGACCCTGTGATTCTTATTATGACTGTAAAACACCCTCAGTGAAAACCATAAGGAAACTTTGAAAGAGCCAAAATTATTTACAGGCCCTGAAAAGCACATGGCACACTTGGGGCCACTGAGCAAGGTTTCTGTCAG
>NW_027532826.1:20887-107378 GCF_008692635.1 Crocuta crocuta
GGAGGGAGGGGGGGAGAGAGAGAGAGAGAGAATGGGCCTGGGGTGCTGCTCTTATTGAGTTGGAAGATGAGGACCTAGAGTTTTATGGGCACATTCTTTAATGGTGAAATTAGAACAACAAGGGGAATTTAGGGGCCCGTGGTGGCTTAGTCGGTAGAGCATAAAACTCTTGATCTCAGGGTGGTGAGTTCAAGCCCCATGTTAGGTGTGGAGACTACTTAAAAAAAAATTTTTTTTTTAATCCAAGTGAGTATTGATGATGTTCTTCAAATTTTTGTATTTCGGTAAAATATATGTTTTAAATTTTTAAATAGGAGAATGCTTCTGATAGGACTGCTGTTGATTTTAACTTTCATTATATGTAGGCATAATTTCCCACATTCTCTAATGTAATGCATCTCTTCGATGTCCCTGATGCAGGCTGGGTTAGGCCCAAGGGCCCAGAGGGCATCCTACAGAGCCAGCCAACAGAGTCCTTGGCTTCCTGCAGAATAGAAACCAATTGCTAGCCAGGATAAAATGAGAGCAGAGTTAACTGAAAATAGAGTGCAGATACTGACTGTCCAGGAGATTCGGAAGAGTCAGTCTTATCGTTTGCGGGGAATGCAGATTGTTTTGAGGACAGTGGTCTGGTAGCATCCAGGAACTGGTCAAAACAAGGACCGGTGCTCAGAAATCACTCCTGCCCTGGATCCTGGGGTCTCAGTGTCAAGGTACCTGGAACCAGCGGTCTTGGGAAACACATAATGACCCCAGTCACTTCCGCGGAACTCTGAAGAAATCATTAACCTCTTGTTCTTCTCTGAGGAAGGACATAGATTATAGGTGCTATAGGCATGTGTGGGGTTTGGGTGCAAGTCCTAGCAAGAAGAGAAGCAGGAAAAGGAGCAAAAAGCAGTCCTTTATGGGAACCATTCAGTTTCCCTGTCTCATCATCACAGTGCTTCAGACTAATGTACAATGAGAACCACAGGCATAAAACAAATCCACATGAACTTTGGCCACAGGCAGGGCTCCACAGGCAGGGCTGGTACTTCTGACTTTAATCACGAACAGATGCTCTGACATCTGAGTGTCTCTGTTTTGCGATGTTAACTTTGCACGGTCAGTCCAACTGTCATCTGGTTTCTTCATCCAGGTTTGCCCACTGGACTGTTATCTACTGTGCCAGCTGTTGTTAGAAGTTTTTTGGTAAAACGAATTGTCTGATGATCTTTGGTTAAATCCAGTATTTCATGACCTGTCGAAGCATGTCTGTATTCTACCTAATTTTATCAGGACTTATACATTTATACCTAGGAATCATCTATAAAGAAGACAGTTACCTCATTTTCTACTTTTTTACCCTGGAGTGCAGTCCATATACCAAAGGAAGGAAAGTGCCTGATATCTTCTCCTTCTCTAGCCATTATCACAATGTCCCTTGGACAGAGGCCCACCATTTCCCAGTGACCCTCGCGATGGATCTAAGCCTTTTCTCCTGGAACTAGGTGGAGAATTCTTCATGTCAGCAGTGGACAGGGCACGCTACATTTCCCAGAAAGCCATGCGTCGAAGACAGCAACCCTGAGCCAGTGAAAATAATAGGAGCTTCCCTTTAAGCACAGAGGGGTGGGGCAGGGCTTCCTGAGTCCTCCGTGTGGTGGTTGTTTCGGTTGCTCCTGCTCCAGCTGCGTCTACGCAGGGAGGAGACCTGGTGATGGGACCGAGGAGGCGCTGGAGGAGGCGCGCTCCGCACTGGGGCCGGGATGGGGCCTCCCGCCCAGGTGTCCCGTCCATGCACAGGATTCGATGGCAGCCGCAGCGCCCAGGGGAGGGCATGGCATCAGGGCTGTGTACAAAGCATACCAGAGACCTATTTGCTTGCTTTGGGCAGAGGCATCCACACCTCATTTTGGCCCATCTTTACCCATTCTTCACACTTGGCCACCTTGTCAACTCTCCTACTTGTCACTTCTGCTCTTTCTTTTAGCTCAGGGATAAGCCTCACCTCTCTGGACTCCAGAGCTCAACGCTTTTCCACCGTGGTCCATCTGCAGTCTTGTACAACACTGGCCTGTGTCATAGGATATGCGCATTCTCAGTCTTTGAACAACAGCAACTCTGTTGTAGTCGGATTTTCATGGGCCTGGACACCACACGCCACATAGCACTCATGTGTCCCCAGCAGGCAAGGTGCTGCTGAAAGTTGTTTGCAGAGGAACGGGCTGTAAACACTGCCTGTTCTCTTTATGCCACACTGTGATTTTGTCCTTCACCTTGTAAGCCCTCCCCGATTCTCTCATCTTCAGGTGGCCAATACGGCGAAGGAGCTTCATTCTCGACCCGAACTCAACCACTTTGTCCTACGAATAATCCCATGGACTCATTCTTGGGTTTGTCAGACATCCATTCATAATAATGCCACCTCCCTGCATGAGGTCAACATGTACTTCACCAGCATTTCTCTGCTTTCAGGTTGCTGGCATGGAGCAGAGGATGAGGAGGGACCTTCTGAGCAGCATATTTCAAATCAAGGGGGATTAAATATCGGGGCTGTCAAGGCAGGTCTGTCTCCCCAGAAGGTCAACCTTGTGAGATGTGTGGCTTGATCTTGAGTGACATTTTTCACTTGGCTGACTACCAGGGAATACATTACAGGCTGAAATTATGCATGTTTGCAGCATATGAGGAACTACTTTATTTCAGAGCAAACCTTTGTCAGCACGAGAAGCAGGATATTGGAGAGAAACTATTCAGAAACGATGTAAGGAGAGCCTTATTTGTGAACAACTGCAATGCTGTGTGTCAGGGAAGCTCTTTACTTTTGGGGAGGCTGGGAAGGACTTCCTGGATGACTCAGGATTTCATCAGCAGGCCACACACACCAGGAGAAGCCAAATAATGGAAGCGAGTGTGGGGATGCCAAAACTTTAAGCTGCAAATACACATTTGTTCAGTGTCAGACAGTCCACCCTGCAGAAAGAAGTTATATGTGCAGTGAATGTGGGAAATCCTTTAGCAAGGCTCCCACCTCATTAGACATCAGAGACTTCACACTGGAGAAAGGCCTTATGAATGTAGTGAATGTGGAAAACTTTTAGCCAAACTAATCTCATTCAACATCAGAGAAGTCACACTGATGTAAGACCTTATTAAGTGCAGTGAATGTAGGAAATCTTTTCACCAAAGCTCTGCACTCCTTCAACAGAGAAGAGCACATACTGCTGAAACACTTTATGAATGGACTGAATGTGGGAAATCCTTCAGATATATGTCCAACCTCATTATGCATCAGAGAGTTCAAACTGGAGAAAGGCCTTATGAGTGCAGTGAATGTGGGAAATCCTTGAAAAGCTCTGCACTCCTTGAACATCGAAGAGTTCACAGTGGAAAGGGGCCTTACGAATGCAGCAAATGTGGGAAATCGTTTTGTCAAAACATTGTGCTCTGTTAACATCAGAGGGTTCACCCTGGGGCAAAACCTTATCAGTGGAATGAATATGAGAAACCATTTAGACAGATGTCTGGCCTCATTACACATCAGAAAGTTTACAGTGGACAAAGGCCTTATGAATGCAGTGAATGTGGGAAATCATTTCATCAAAGTTTTGTGCTCTTTCAACATCACAGGAAAGCCTTATCAGTGCAGTGAATGTGAGAAATCATTTAGATATATGTCCAACCTCATTACACATCAGAGAGTTCAAACTGGAGAAAAGCCTTCTAAATGTGGGGAATGTGAGAAATCCTTTAGTCATAGCTCTACCCTAAACACACATCAGAAAATTTATACTGGAAAACCTTGTAATTTGAGGAATGTGTGCAATTCTATACCTGCAGTTTCAAGCTCTTAAAATACCAAAATGCATACCCTGGAGAAAGACTTTTATGAGTGCAATGTATGTGGAAAATCCCCTACTAAAAGCTCCAGCCTCATGAAACATAGGAAAGTTCACACTGCATCAAGATCTTATGAATGCAATGAATGTGAGTGAGAAAGCCAGAAGCCCAAGGCCTTTACTCTCTGCATACCACAAATTTCACATGGGTGAAAACACCTTTAAGCAGCAGGCATGTACAATTTACTTGTTCCATATATCAAAACTTGGGGTGATCCCTAATGACGGTGCTGCCTGAACTGAACCTCATCCAAACACAAAAATCTCAGGTTTATTGGGGCTGGGATGTACTTTTCAACCTGCCCGTGGCCCTTCCAGGTTTATGTCACTGGTAGTTTCTGCAGAAGAAGCCATTTCACTTCTGCTACCTGGCAGGTGCCTATAGTATTCATCTTTCACCCAATCCAGAGTGTTCAGGGAAGGGAACCTTGGGTGTTTTCCATTCACAGCAGGGACTACTGAGAAGTTTGAGTATTCAGTCTTTTTCTTCTTTGATGAGCTGTGCCTTGTACCTGACCCATTTGGGGCCGACGTGGACTCTGTTCTTGACTTGACAACGTAGACTGCCTTTTCTGGGGATATCGTTGGTTTCGTGTGACTTCTGTGATGGAATTTCCCAGCCATCAAGGCAACCAATCCAGGAGTTATTGCCTCCCAGTGCTCTGGTTTGTATGATAACAGAGCCCTTATTGGTTAAGCCACCTTCAGTCTTGGAGTTCTGTTCTCTCTACGGAATGATTTGAAAAACAGCTGGGTTTTACAAACACAAAGAATAACGTTGGGACCCCAAGCTTGTGTGCCTCAGAATCACAATATGATGACAGAGAGTAGTTCTCCCAGTTTGTCCTTGTTTGCACTGCTGCCCAAGGCCTCCAATGAAAAGCTTCAGGATCTCTGGTCCTAGTTTGTAGGCTGAATGCCATAATTTCTTCTGGGTTCAGAGGTCAACCTGAACAGGGAGCAGCACCTGTGACGCCTGTGGTGCTTCTGAGAGCACCATGAAATTATTCACAGGGAATGTTGCCTTGGGCTCAGCACCGGTGAGGGCAAAACCTCCCACACTCTGCAGTGGAGGCATGGGCCAAATTTTGATGTCCAAAATTCTGTAGGGTAGCATCATTGTAAGACCAGAAAGAAAACGATACTTGTCACAGAAACGCTAGATTAAGGGCACCTGGCTGGCTCAGTCACGAGAGCGCGTGACTCTTGATCAGGTTGTGAGTTTCCGCCCTACACTGGGTGTAGCGGTTACTCCATAAACACTCATCCCCCACAACCCCTGTGCAGCTCTTTCCTGCAGCTTCTTTTCAACTCAGAGCCTGCTTCAGATCCTACGTCCCCCTTTCTCTCTGTGCCCCTCTCCTGCATGCACTCTCTCTCTCAAAAATAAACATTAAAAAAAAGGCAGCCAGATTCCAGCCACAACTCCTAAGTCACAGCTCTGTCTTATTAACTTGCACCTGGACTATAGTAGTAGCCCCGATCTTCCTTCCCCTTCTCTCAAGTCCACAGACTGCCCGTTCTCTGCTCTGCACCCAGATGGAGTCTGTTAGGATCCGGATATCACTTCCTCATTCTCATCAGTTTTACCGCTAAGCATATACACATCCTGGTAGCAGTTCCTAGGTTAACTTCCCACACTGATTTACATCAGTTCCCAGTCAAGGGAATACCACTATATACAGCCTGCAGTGGACTTAGAACTCTGGACTTGGAGCTTCTCCAGTGTCCCCAGACTCAAGGGCTGGAGGAATAGCAGCAAGAGTGCTGTTGTGGAACAGCACAATCCAGAAAATCCCGGGGTGGGGAGCTAGCAATATCAAGGGCCTGGGGCAGCCTCCACTGATCTGTGTAGATTCCATAAGAGCTCCTTCAGTCATGGGAACACGCGTGAAGAGGCAGATCTTAGAGAAATGGGTCCATGGCAGAGCTCAATGGGTTCCTGCCTCTCTGCTCCCTTCCTTAACCCCAGAGCCGGGTGATTGTAGGCTAGCTGTTTCACTTCAGGGCCTCAGTGCTCAGTGTTGCCTCTCACCAGCAGAGACTGATATATGAGGAACAAAGGCAAAAGAAAAAAATTAAACTTCCTTACAACTCACAGCCCAGTGACAAGTCCCTGAGAAAGGCAGAGTGACCTTCCTCTTGGAGGAACATCAACCGCCTTGATGTTAATACTTTGCTAGAGGTAAAAGGCAATCTTAGCTTAACATCATCCTGACGTCCAGGACCCTGTAAGTCTCCTTTAACATATAAAAATTCCTTTGAAATTTCCCTTGTGGTACCCTCCCAAGATACATGTTAGCAATCTTCCCAAGCATAAGGCCCCCGATATACCCGTGAAGCATCTCATGACTAAGGTGGCTTCCCCCCCTCCCTTTTTTAAAGTTTACTTATTTTTGAGAGAGAAATAGGGAGACAGAGAGGGAGACAGAGAATCCGAAGCAGGCTCTGTGCTGTGAGTGCAAAGGCCAACATGGGTTAGAACGCAGGAGTCATGAGATGATGACCTGAGCTGAAGTCGGACTCTCAACTGACTGAGCCACCCAGCCGCCCCTGATGACTAAGGTTTTATTAGACAGCAATAAATAGTATATTGTTACAATTAGGGAACCTACATTGATACTCATTATCACCCAAGCCTCAGCTTCTGTTTATTTTTTGATGATTCTAGCTGCTCTAAATGTCCTCCTTTGTTCTCCATCCATGCTGGTATTATTTAATGTTCTCATTCATGAAAAAGATTTGCATTTTGGAGAATGAAATATTCAGAATGACCATTTTATTCATGTGCTTAATTTAATTCTATCTGTTCTTAGACATTACTGCTGCAACTTCTCTGAGGTACTGCCTTTTTTCACCGTCCGTGATATTTCACCCATGCTTTCTTAAAGTAGGCTTCACACTCAGTGCAGCCAAAACACCAGAACCAACCACATGTCAATTAGCAGATGAATATACAAACAGACTGTGTTCTATACATACAATTGAGTATTATTTAGGGAAACACACACACACACACACCAAGCAAAAAATCACAAACCTACTTATACATCATATGCACAAGGATGAATCTCAAAATAATTATGCAGTAGGAAAAAAACCACACGACAAAAAAATAAAGATTCAGTTGATACAAAATTCTAGAAAAGGCAAACTAATCTATACTGAAGTAAACAAACAGTTCTCTGGGGAAGGAAGCCAGGGAAGACTGCAAGAGAGAAATCGTCTAGGGGCAGGAGGTAACATTGAGAAGGAAGGATAAGTTCATCATTTTGTTTGTGATAATGGTCTCACCAGTGTGTTTGTTCTCATTTCCATCACCACCAAACCTGCAGGGATGATGGGGAAGGTTGTTGTCTCCTGCCAGACTGTGCCCGCCTTGTCACACCCAATCCATGGACACCGTGTGATTGTGTGTCTCAAACACCAGCTTTGGCATAACCCTAGCGCATGCCTATCTCACGTGTCTCTATGTAGGATGTGTGTTTTCCTGTGGCCACACCTGTTGTTGTGGGTCAGCACCTTCCTCTTCACCACCGGTCCCTGGTCTTGTACAAATGCAGGTTGTGTCTCGTGCCTACCACACGTGTTCTGTGGACAGGGTGGGATATATGTATGTGGGTCCACCTGTATTGAGGACTGTCAGCATCCCACACCTGTCCTCTGGCTGTAAAGGTGGCATCCACAGGTTTGTCAGTACCACATACCTGTCACAGAGAGCTGCTGGGATGCATATTTCCCTAGGCTGTGTTGCAGCATAACCGGTACACATTTGTCACATACTGGGGCATATGGTATCTGAAATGTTTGGGTTTCCAGGCGGAGATGACATGTCCTAGCAACCACAGACACAGTATGAGCTTCCAGGTGAATTACCAACACACTGATCTGGGACTACAGCTCTGTGATCCATCTCATTAATACCTAGTTTATGAGAAATTTAGGTGAAGGGTAACCAATTAAACTGAATCAGATATGCAAAAAAGACAAATCCAGAATGTGACAAATACTAATGGACAAATGATTCAGGAACTTCAAGAACAAATAAGAATAAAAAAGGTCAAAAGCATTAGCGATAAGTTAAAGAGAATTATAAGACAGAACTACTTAAGTCATACATACATTTTGGAACCTGATTGCAATCAACCTGCCTTAAAAAACAAACACAGGGGCACCTGGGTGGCTCAGCTGGTTAAGCATCTGACTCTTGATATTGGTTCTGGTCATGATCTCACAGTTCATGAGATTGGGCCCCATATTAGGCTCTGTGCTGACAGTGCCCAGCCTGCTAGAGAGTCTCTCTCTCTCTCTGCCCTTACTCTCACTGCTTTCTCTCTCCCAAATAAATCAATAAACTAAAAAAAAAAAAAAAAAAAAANAAAAAAAAAAAAAAAAAAAAGCGCACATATTTTAGACAATAGAAAAAATTGGGCATTGAAAACATTTTATTATGCTTTAAATATTTTTTGAACAGGTTGTTAAGGCCTTTAAACTTGAAAATGTGTTCTGCAGATTATTCATTAAGAGAGAAGATGTCAGGGCACCTAGATGGCTCAGTTGGTTAAGCCTCCAACTCTTGATTTCGGCTCAGGTCATAATCTCTCAGTTTGTGAGTTCAATCCCCGCATCAGGCTCTGCACTGACATGCAGAGCCTGCTGGGGATTTTCTCACTGCCTCTCTCTCTGCCCCTCCCATATTTGCATATACTCTCTCTCAAAATAAATAAAAACATTTAAAAAAAAAATTTTTTTTAAAGGTTTATATTCACTTTTTTTTTTTAATGTTTTTTTTATTTATTTCTGAGAGAGAGAGAGGGAGACACAGACTCTGAAACAGGCTCCAGGCTCTGAGCTGGCAGTCAGCACAGAGCCCGACGCGGGGCTCGAACCCACGAACCGCGAGATCATGACCTAAGCGAAAGTCGGACGCTCAACCGACTAAGCCACCCAGGCGCCCCTAAAAATTTTTAAAAAGAGGGATGTCAAGATTAGAAATAAAACAGCATAGCAATATGCATAGTAATGGAAGAAACAAGAATGATCATGAAATGATACATGATGAAAAACTGGGGACAGGTTTATGGAACTTCACAACAGTCCTCTCCTTTGTGTGTATATTTGAAAATATCTATTATGAATAAGGTAAAATATGTCCTTGATTCAGTACCTTTATATATTAAGGATGGATTAAGAAAGGCAAGAAGGAATTTTTAGTCTCAAGAGTTTAGGAATATCAAAACGGGGGCACTTGGGTGGCTCAGTCGGTAAGGCATCTGACTTTGGCTCAGGTCATGATCTCACGGTTTGTGGGTTCGAGCCCCATGTCGGGCTCTGTGCTGACAGCTCAGAGCCTGGAGCTGGTTTCAGATTCTGTGTCTCCCTCTCTGTCTCTACTCCTCCTACTCGTGCTCTCTCTCTGTCTTAAAAATAAATAAACTATTAAAAAAATAAGAATATCAAAACAAAAATCATTTGCTTTAAATATACACAATTTATGACAAGAGAACTATATAGTCAATGTTCATTTTTCATGGATTTTGTTATTTAAAAATTTGTCTAGTTGCTAAAATTTGAAACTGTAAAATCAATACTCACACTTTTATATTCACCCAGACATATTCAGAGCTACAAAAAATTTAAGTCACCTGACATGCATGAGGCCTACAAGGCCACAGGATGCCATCTTATTCATACTGAAAACAAGTGTTCTTCTCATGATCTATTTATTGCCATGCTTGCTGTTTTTCTTCATGATTCTGTGGTTCCAAATGGTTCCCAAGCCAGTACCTAAGTGCTGTCTAGTGTTCCTAAGCATAAGGTATGTGCCTTAAAGAAAATACACGTTAGGTAAATATTGGTCAGGCATGCATTACAGTGCGTTGGCCATGAGTTCAATATTATCCAATCAACAAGACATAGTAAATGAGTTGCATTTAAACAGAAACACACGTAGGGGGGTCCTGGGTAGCTCAGTCGGTCGAGTGTCTGACTCTTGATTTCAGCTCAGGTCAAGATCTCTCAGTTTCGTGAGTTCAAGCCCCACACTGGGCTCTGCACTGGCAGCATAGAGACTGCTTGGGATTCTCTTTCCCTCTCTCTCTCCCCCCTTCCCCCATTCACACCGTCTCTCTCAAATAAAATTTTAAAAAATATATTAAACAGAAACATATGTAAAACAATGTTATGTATTGACTGACTGATGAAAATGTGGCCAGAGGCCCTTAGGAACTTAATTCCTTATTTCCCCAGGAACAACAGTTCTGTATTCACTAATTCAATGCTCCCAGTAACTTTCTAGAACATAACCATCATGAATAACAAGAATTGACTGTACTTCAATAAAGCTGCTAAGAGCAAAGTAATTCCTTTTTTTTTTTTTTAATGTTTTATTTATTTTTGAGAGAGAGAGAGAGACAGCATGAGCAGGGGAGGGTCAGAGGGAGAGGGAGAAACAGAGTCCGAAGACAGGCTCCAGGCTCTGAGCTAGCTGTCAGCACAGAGCCTGATGCGGGGCTGGGACCCACGAACTGTGAGATCATGACCTGAGCCGAAGTCGGACGCTTAACTGACTGAGCCACCCAGGCGCCCCAAGAGCAAAGTAATTCTTAAAATTTGTGACTTTCTAGTTACCTTACTATGTTTTCATATGTTCTTGGCATTATTCATTATTTCACTTCAAATCCAGTGAAAACAGAATATGCTGTGGTACAAAGAAATTTGTATCTTTGTCCTCTCTCAGTCTGCCATAATAAAATACCAGGCTAGTTGGCTTACACAACAGAAATTTATTTTCTCATGCTTCTAGAGGTAAGATCTCCAAGACCGGGTGCCATCAGGATTGATTTATGGTGAGGCCACTCTTCCTGGTTTACAGACAACTGTCTTTCTTACGTGGTCTGTCTTTTGTTAATGGAAAGAGAGAAAGAGAGAGTGCACAAAAGTTCACAAGGGCACACTTTCTAGAATCTCTTTGTCTTAAAAGGACACCAGTAACACTGGATTAGGACCCCATATTTATGACCTCATTTATCCTTAATTATCTTAGTAAAAAAGCCACACCTAAAAATAGTTAAATTAGGGGTTAGGACTTGAACAAATGAATTTTGAGGGGAACAATGCAATCTATAACAGACTTACCTGCATTATCTAAAGGGTTTTATTCCTTGTGGACATCCTGCGGTTTTAGGAGATTAGAGTTGAAGGTAAACGATTTCCCACATTCAATACATCCATAAGGTCTTTCTCTAGTGTGAACTCTCTGATCATTAATGAGGTTAGAACTCTGGCTAAAGGATTTCCCACATGTACTGCATTCATAAGGCCTCTCCCCAATATGACCTCTTTGGTGCTTAATGAGGCTAGAGCTGTCACTAAAGGATTTCTCACACTCATTACATTCATAAGGCCTTTCTCCAGTCTGACTTCTCTGGTGTCTAATTAGGCTACAGCTGTGGCTTAAGGATTTCCCGCATTCACTGCACTCATAAGGCCTTTCCCTTGTGTGAACTCTCCAATATTGAAGGAGTGTAGAGCTATGGCTAAATGATTTCCCACATTCCCCACAATCAAAAGGCCTTGCTCCAGTGTGAATTCTCCATGTGCAATGAGGTTCACTGCACTCATATGATCTTTCTCCAGCATGAACTCTCTGGTGTTTAATGAGGTGAGAACTCTTGCTAAAAGTATTTCCCACATTCACTACACTCAAATGGCCTGTCTTCAATGTGAACTCTGTGGTGCTTAATGAGGTTGGACAATTGGTAAATAATTTTCCACATTCATCACATTTATGAGGTCTTAAATAAGTGTGAGTTCTCTGATGTTGAAAGAATTGGTAACTAGAGACAAAGAATTTCCCATGTTCACTGCACTCATAAGATCTTTCTCCAGCATGAACTCTCCAGTGTCTAATGAGGTGAGAACTCTTGCTAAAGGATTTCCCACATTTCCCACACTCCTAAGGCCTTTCTCCAGTGTGAATTCTCTGGTGTTTAATGAGACTAGAGCTGTGGCTAAAGGATTTCCCACATTCAATGCATTCATCAGGCCTGGTTCCAGTATGAATTCTCTGGTGAGTAATGAGGTCAGAGTTGTAGCGAAAGAATTTCCCACACTCACTACAACCATATGGCTTTTCACCAGTGTTAACTTTCTGATGCATAATAAAGTTGTACTTCTTGCTAAATAACTTTCTGCATTCATCAGATTCATGAGGTCTTAGTCCAGTGTGAAGTCTCTGGTGTTGAATGAGGCCAGAGCTTTGCCTAAAGGATTTCCCACATTCCCCACACTTATAAGGCTTTTCTCTAGTGTGAACTTTCAAATAGTCACAGAGGCTACAGCTTTTGCTAAAGGATTCTCCACATTCACCACAGCTGTAATATCTTTCCCTTGTGAAAGGTGCTGGTGCTGAACAAACATGTGTTTGGGGCTGAAAGCTTTAATGCAGTCTCCCTGGTTATAACAACACTTTACACTGAGGAAGGCCACCACACACTTAGTTCTACTGTGTGACTTCTCCCTCGTGTGAGTGACCTGTTGCTGCAGAAAGTCTGAGCTGGCCAAGAAGTTCCTCCTAATTTCTTTGCAGGTAAAGGGCTTCACTGACATGGAATCTGCAGTTCTCCAAAAGTGAGGCTCTGCCCACATTGCTTCTGAAGTGCTTCTCTCCAATGTGCTATTTATGGTGCTGATAAAGGTTTGCAGTGACATGAAATTGTTTTCCAAATGCTCCACACAGGTACAGTTTCTGCTTATGAGGAGTATCCTGGTGCTCGACCAAATGCAAAATGTCCTGTGTCCCTCTCAAGATGGGTCCACAAATCTTCTGAGGAGACCTACCTGCTTTGGGAGTCCTGTCCTGTGACAATACTCTTGCAGAAACGCACTCCTCAGAAGATAGGGCCTCATCCTCCACTCCACACCAACAACCTAAAAGAAAGAAGCACTGATGAAGTGCATGTTGACTCTGGTGAGAAGGGGAAACCTGTAGAAAAGTTATCTGACCAACCCAGGAACGAATCAGTGGGATTGTTTTGAGGGCCAAAGAGCTGGGTACAGATTGTGGATGGGCAGCTTATCAGAACTGAGTCTTTATTTTTTAATTTTTTTTTTTATGTTTTATTTATTTCTGAGAGAAAGAGAGAGACAGCGTGAACAGGGGAGGGTCAGAGAGAGAGGGAGACACAGAATCTGAAAGAGGCTCCAGGCTCTGAGCCAGCTGTCAGCACAGAGCCCGACACGGGGCTTGAACCCACAAACAGTGAGATCATGACCTGAGCTGAAGACGGACGCTTAACCGACTGAGCCACCCAGGCGCCCCTCACGTTGAAATCTTAACCCTCTAGGTGATGGTATTAGGAGATGTGGCCTTTGGCAAACGATTAGATCATGAGGGTGAAATCCTCATGAACGGGATTAGTGCCTTTGTAGAAGTGACCCTAGAGAGCTCTCTCATTCTGTCTCTGCCATGTGAGGACACAGGTACAAGATGGCCATTTATGAACCAGGAAGAGGCCCTTACCGGATACCAAATCTACCAGTACCTCCACTGAGGACTGTCCAGCCATCAGACTTGTGAAATCCGTATTTCTGACCTAAGCACCCAGCCTATGCTAGTTTGTTATAGCAGGTGGAATGGGCCCCAACAGAAACACGCATAAACCACGGTGGCTGCTGCAACAAATACCTAAGAAAGTGGAAGCAGCTTTGACACTAGAAGCTGGTGGGCAGGCTGGCAGAGCTTTCGTGGTGTGTGCCAGCACAGGCCGATGCTGCTATGAAGGAAGCGCTAAGAGCAATTCTCGTGAGACTTTAGGAAAAGGAGAGTTATAAGGAAAGCTTCCATCCTCTTAGGGGATACTTAAGTAATCGTGAACAGAATGTTGGGAGAAATATGGATGGACTTGACCAGAATGGTAGAGGAAATGAGGAACGTGTTATTGGACAATGGATATAAAAGGATGAATTTTGTTCATGTTCTAGCATTTTGTAGAAGCAAAATGTAAAAGCAATTAAACTGGATATTTAGCTGGGAAAATTTCTAAGCAAAGTGTTGAAGGAGTGGCTTGGTTCTTCTTGACCGCTTATAGTAAAATCCAAGTGGGGAGAATTGATTTGAAGATGATTTGAAGATGCGATGGTTAAGCAAAAAGGAACCAGAACTTGGCGTGCCTGGGTGGCTCAGCCGGTTAAGCATCTGACTTCAGCTCAGGTCATGATCTTGCAGTTTGTGAGTTCAAGCTGTGCTTTGGGCTCTGTGCTGGCAGCTCAGACCCTGGAGCCTGCTTCAGATTCTGTGTCTCCCTCTCTCTGCCCCTTGCCGGCTCATTCCCTCGCTCTCTCAAAAGTAAATAAATATTTTTAAAAAATTAAAAAGAAAAAAGAAACCAGAACTTAAAGATATGGAAAATTCTCAGTCTATCCACGATAAAAAAAATGAAAAAGCAGTGTTCATAAGGAAACACTAAGAATACGGCCAAGTGACTGATAAGGATATCAGAATGCATACGAACCAGACTTTATTAGCCATCTCCACAGAAGCCAGGTGCTATTCTTCAAGACAAGGGAAGAATGACACCACCCTGCCTGGCACCTCAAGGTGATCAGATCCTCAGGGCTGCCATTCCCACCAACAGACCAGAAAGCATGGGCCAGTGCGGTAGAGCGATTTCAATGGGTAGGCCCACTTCCCTGGTTCAGGAAGGCCAGATGTCCCTACCAGGGCCTCAGGAAGGGGCTCCCCCAGAGAGCTGTGTAGTGTGCTCGGCAGAGGGAGGCAGCCAGTATTCAGAACAGTAGGGTCTGGACCCAAAGTGGTAGAGCCACCAGCTTGTGGTTCCAGTTTAGGAAGAGCTATAGTCATGAAACCCCAAACCAGGGGGGCCCAGGGCAGGACTGTTGCCTATGAGAGCCCTGGAGGTAGCACTGCTGCTCTGCGGACCCGGGCGGTGGGCCTGCTGTTCCGTGGACCCGGGCAGCACCCCATCGAGCCATAAAGTACTCTTCGGGCTTAAGGTTTAAGAGAATTTGCCTGTGTGTTTTGTACTTCCGTGCTACCTATCGCTTCTCCTTTCCCATTCCTTCCTTTTGGAATGGGAATGTCTACTCTACCTCTGCTCCACCACTGCAGTTTGGAAGCACATAACTTGCTCGGTTATACAGGTTCACAGCTGGAAAGAAATTTTTTTTTTTTTTTTTTTTTGGAAAAATCAACTCCATTTATTTTTTCTCAGCATTCTTGGGGGTAGAGGACAGAAACTGAATTCTATGTCCATTGCAGTCTAGTCCCCCAGCCCCTTGGGGTATTTGACAGAATATTTTCCTGAGGTCTTGAATCAGTTTTTTTTTTTTTTTTACAAATAGTTTATTGTCAAATTAGTTTCCATATAACACTCAGTGCTCATCCCCAAAGTGCCCTCCTCCATGCCCATCCCCCCTCCCCCCCACATCATCAGTCCTCAGTTTTTGTCAGCATTCAAGAGTCTCTCATGGTTTGCCTCTCTCCCTTTCCCCCACCATTTCCGCCCTTCTTCTCCCCCTTGTTCCTCCGTCAAGTTCCTCCTAATCCTCCTATACGTGCAAACATATGATATTTGTCCTTCTCTGCCTATTTCGCTCAGCATAACACCCTCAAGGTCCATCCATGTTGCTACACATGGCCAGATTTCATTGTTTCTCACAGCTGGAAAGAAATTTGTTGCAGGATAAATCATACCTCAAGTTTCACCCACACCTGATAGAGATAATATTTAGATACGACTTTAGAATTCAAAGTTAATGCTAGAACTAGTTAAGATATGGGGGCTGCTGGAAGGGATGAATGCATTTTGCATGTGAGAAAGACATGAATTTTAGGAGCCAAAGATGGAATGCTATGGACTGGGTGTCCGTGCCCCCCCCCAAATGCATGCCGAAATTGTAACCCTCAATGTAATGGTATTAGGAGGTAAGGACTCGGTGAGGGGATTAGGTCATGAAGGTAGAGCCCTCATGAATGAAATTAGTGCCCTTATAAATGAGACCCCAGAAAGCTCCCTCACCCCTTTTACTATGTTAGGACACAAAGAGAAGGCAGAAGCTATTAACCAGGAACAATGTCCTCAGCAGAACTAGACCATGCTGGTGCCTTGATCTGGACTTTCCAGCCTCCAGAAGTGAGAGAAATAAAGGTATGTTTAACCACCCAGCCATGTTGGTTTTTTACAGCAGCATGAAGACCATTCATCTCCATCCTGTGAACCCCCAAAATAAGCAACTATGTGGGACCTGGGTGATACAAGGATTCAGGGAAAGACAAGACAGAAAGACACCAAAGACTGGTCCAGAACAACTCTTACCACATGATATGCCGCAGGAAAGAAAACTGTAACAAAGAGAGCTTCAAAGGGGGTCTTGAAAGAATAGATTCTGATCCATTAGTAGTGACCGTCAGTAACGGCAACACCTGGCACAGGCAGGCAGGAGGTCATGTCCGCTAGAGGAAGGAAGGAGACCTGGGCACACAGGTGTCTTGGATCTAGACAAAAATCACCTGGCCAGTGAAGGGTAAGCAGCTCTTGCACGGTGACGGCAGGACTCCTGACCCTGCATCCTTCCCTGGGAGTGTGAGGGAAGCGGGTGCTGGGGTTGCTAACGGACAGAACAGGGCAGTGCACTTACCTTCACCCAACCAACCACAGCACCTACGCAGGAAACTGAGGAAGGAGGCAACGCCCATGATTCTGATGTGAGAATATAGCTGTCCCTTGGGAAAGAGGAAGGGCAAAAAGTATCTCAGGGCACGGGGGTGGGTGTGAGGGCCTTACTCAGGGAGGTTGTAAGTGCCAAGTTCTCCAGCATCACTCAGCTTGGGCATCTCTCAGCTTCATCAAGGAGATCCCATTCCTCCCAGGAAAAGTACACGGCCACGTCCTCAAAGGTCACAGTGCCCTGCTGGGATGGGGACAGACGAACCACAGAAAGTCCACTTCTGAGAAGACACAATCAATCTCTTCGCCCACACATCTTCCCCAGGCCCACTTTCCTTCAAGTTCTCCAACTCAGAGAAACTATGCTCTGGTGCCACTGGTACCACTGTGTCTTCATGGGCCCATTTTTTTTTTAATGTTTTTATTTATTTCTGAGAGAGAGAGAGAGAGAGAGNACAGGCTCCGGGCTCTGAGCTAGCTGTCAGCACAGAGCCCGATGCGGGGCTTGAACCCACGAACTGTGAGATCATGACCTGAGCCGAAGTCAGATGCTTAACCGACTGAGCCACCCAGGCGCCCCTTCATGGGCCCACTAATCATGGGGCCCAGACATTAGCAACAAGAGGCAGCTGGACAAATATATATCTAAGTTGTGGGCCTGGCATACAGGGATCCAGCTGCTCGTATTATCCTGCTACAGCCAAGTTCTCAGTACCAGGTTCCAGAATCATCAGGTATACTCTCTGAGTACACATCATTCTTTATAGGGCACATCCTTTCCATCTCTGGATCCCGAAGCCACATGCCCATGGCCACCATCACCTCACTGGCCCACTCCATGTAGCCAGGCATGTCCCTAGATTCTCCACATGTTATTCGTATTTTATTTAGCATCTCTTCATCCCACTGGTGAGGGTGGATTTCCCACCCTACAGATCTGGAGATGGACAAACATGATCTCTGCCACTGGCCAGATGAGACTGACAGCAATGTATTAAGCACGCAAACTCACAGCATAGGAGTGAGACATGCTACACCACACAGGGCCACATGGAGGTGGTACCCCAGAAAAGAATGAAGAACAGAATGAATCACCGGGGCTCTGAGATGTAAGCTCTGTAGTGTCAGGAAGGAGAAGTGTACCTTGGTTCCCATGGGAAGAGGTGATCGGCTTATTACATAACCCCATGGATTGGTAGGAAACTGAAACCTGTTGCAAAAAGAGAACCTGGAACTGCTCTAGTGTCCTTGATAAAAAGGGGGGTGTTTGGTTTGGAGAGCTGATCTGCAGGAGCACAGTGGGGACGGGAACTTGCACTCAGGCCATCTTTGCCATCTCGTTTTTACCGTATGTTAAAGGTACCCATAACGGGTCTTAATTTTAGGCCTATGTTAAACTTGGCAGATGGCATCCAGACTACGCGTGACATATTCAAATAGGATCTAGTATTATCTCAGACATTCAATGGCTTCCTTAGCAGTCACAGCACCAAAACCTACAAAGACCTCCCTTCCTGGTTCCATTCCTTGCCTCAGACTCAACCACACAGAACCACGTATGGCTCTCAGATGCCCACGGCCCACTTCCACCTCTATGCTGCCCTTGTCCTCTCAATGGTCACAGCCTTCCTCACCCAGAGCTCAGACCGCTGGCAGGCAGCCCACTCCGGTTCTAGTGACTCTTCCACGTGTGCTCCTGACATTCTTGTTCAAGATGAATGAAATACCACAAGCCTCACCAAAATTCTCACAAAACCCTGGTGTGTATAGAGAATGGTGAATAGGCTCTGACCTGAGATCTTGCCTCATTCTCTGCCTCTCCATCCAGCTCATGCCCACATTTCTCTCGGAAGCCTTGGCCACCTGTCAGGCAACACTGTCTCTGAGGCCCCTCTACCCTTTTCCCATCCCCCTGTGCCCACTGATAACCACTTACCTCCGTCAGCTGTGTTGACAAAGCTTGGTAACACCAGCCAAGTAGGTATCCAGGCCCGAGACCCAGGCCTCTGCCCCCACCCTCCTTTAAGCTCCCTTTTACAGCTTTACATCATAACTTGAAGATCACCCCTCCTAAATGCGACCAACATTCATTCACTTGTTCCACACAGCAGCTGCCACATTTTGAATGCTTTCATCCTGAATCGCTCCCCAGATTTCAGACCTATGTATTCGGCTGCCCACTTAAACACCTCCCCTTAGTGGCCTCCAAAACATTTCAGACTCTTAACAAGGTCAAAACACAGCTCCTGGTATCCCCAGTGAACACTACTCCTATAACCAAGTTCTTCATGGCAGATGATGAAGCTTCCATCTCTACTTTTTTTTTTTATCTTTAACATTTATTTATTATTGAGAGACAGAGAGAGCATGAGGATGGGAGAGGCAGAGAGAGGGGGAGACAGAATCTGACCTGTCAGCACAGAGCCCTAACCAGAGCTCGAACTCACAGACTGTGAGATCCTGATCTGAGCTGAAGCTGGACACTTAACCAACTGAGCCACCCAAGCACCTCATTTTTAAAGTTTATTTATTTATTTATTGTGAGAAAAGGGGGAAAGAGTGTGTGTGTGAGTGTATGCACCTCAAGTTGAGCAGCCAGCATGAAGCCACCTGTCTCCCATTTCAGGGCTGGGCAGGGGGAGGAGAGGGAGAGGGAGAGGGAGAGCCTGAGTCCGGGATCCATCTCACAAGCCATGAGCCAGATGCTTAACCGTCAGGGCCACCCAGGTCCCTCCATCCCTACTTCTTTAAGACCAAAACCCATCTCTGAATCCTGTTTCACACCTTCAGCATTCACATCAGAAAACCCAGTTGCCCCTTTAAAAACACAAATCCAGAATCCAATCACATCTCGCTACGGCTCTCCTTCGTTATCATTCACCTGGACTTTGGCAGTAGCCCCCACCCTGGACTGTCCTTCCTCCTTCTCAAGCCCAGTCACTGCCGACTAGCATTGCCTACAGCTGGAGCCTGTGAAGACCCTTTTAAGATCGCTTCCCTCTTTTCTTTTCTTTTTTTTTTTTTAATTTTTAGTGTTTATTTATTTTTTTGAGACAGAGACAGAACGTGAGCAGGGGAGGGGCAAAGAGAGAGGGAGACACAGAATCCAAAGCAGGCTGCTGACAGCTCAGAGCCTGACGCGGGGCTCGAACTCACAAACTGTGAGATCATGACCTGAGCCGAAGTCCGACGCTTAACTGGCCCGATCGCTTCCCTCTTCTGATGCAAACTTCGCACTACCTCCAGAGTAGACACCCAGGTTTTCAGGCAGCCACTGCGGTCCTGACTCCTACGCCCCTGCTCCTTGTTCCCACCTGAAAGAAAGTCTTGTGGTTTCCTGACCATTCTGAGTTCAGTATTAACTCTAAGAATTTGCACACTCTGGTATCTAATCTGGAAATAGCCTTCCACATCTGTTTACACTGACTGCCAGGAACAGGCACACCTCCATATAACCCAGGGCACGGACCCTACTTTTGGGGTCCCTAGGCCCAAGGACCGAGTGAAGAGCACTGGAGTCTCAAGACAGCACAATCCACAGAACACGTGTTTCAGGGTGAGGGACTGAGACTGTTATGCCCGAATCGCGAGTCCCCTGAGACCTCCAAGGAGCCGACACCGATGCAAGTACATAAGGGTCTTTATTACAAGCTCCAGCAGGGGCTCACCTGTCAACCCGTGCAGCGGCAGCAGGATGAAGCCCCGAACAATAGCAAGCAGGGTTTTTACGGGGTAAGGGACGGGGGTGTTACAGTGCACACGTTGTACACATAGCATCATCACATAAGTACTAATCATAATTGTACAGCACCCATGGCAACAGTTTTGGCCATTCAGTATCTGTGAGGTGTTCGTTACTTTTGGCGGGACCCAATCGTGACCTTTGAGACTCCTTTGAAAATGACCAATTATGAGGTGAGTTTAAAGGGCCCACGTGGGGTTCAGGCAAGCGGTGGGTGATTCGCTAGTTTGTACAAAGTAGTTATCTATAGTCCCCAGACCCTGACTCAGACCACAGGAGTGCTTCTGTCTTTCTTAGCTTCTTTAGATTGGCTGACCTGAGGGTGGTCCGAGGGAGGCTTCAGCTGAAGTTTTTCCTGGAACTGGGGCTTCCTACGTGCAGCCCGAGGTTGCCCTTAATGGGGGCCTTAATCTCAAAATGGCGTTACGTGGGCTCTTCAAGTCACCCTCCATTCCCTGGAGCTCCAGAGCCGCTTCTGAAGCCATGGGAAAGGTTGAAAGAGGCTAGTCTTGGATGAATGAGTCCAAGGTAGGGTTCGATGGACTCAGGTCTCCCTCTCCCTCTGCCCGGCCCTGAAATGGAGACAGGTGGCGGCTTCGTGCTGGCTGCTCAACTTGAGGTTCAGACTTCAATACCGCCCCTCACTACGCGTCCCGCACCCCATCACGCAGGCACTCAGACACGGGGTCCCTGCCCACGAGCGCCTCCCCGGCCCGGACACCGGGCCTTGGGCCGCAGGGACGCTGGCCGGAGCCCAGCGCTCGGGCCTTGAGGGTCGGGGGTTGGGGGGCGAGGTGGGCCCAGGGGCCGCGCGTTTACCTGAGCCAGGTCCCTGCCATCGGCCTCTGTGGGCGGAGGGGACACGCTGCCGCCGATCCCGGTCCCCTCACGGGGCAGCCCAGGCGGCGTCGCCGAGCCATGGACCCCGAGCTCCGCGCCGAGGATGGCTCCTCTCCTTGCGCCTGTTCGGTCAGTCACCTCGGTCCCAACCCCGACGCTCCGAACCTTCCTACGGTGACGATACTCCAGCGCAGCCAAAGTAACTGATTACTATAAAGTCGCCGGAAGTCCCGCCCCGACGTTTTGTGCCTTCCACGAAACGCCAGTTTTCTGGGCCTTAATTGGCTGGGTGATGCTGTCTCCTCCCCCCCATCGCAGAGCTTTCTGGACAATGTAGTTCCCACAGAGCCACAGGCCGCACGTAAGGGCTTTCTCACCTCACCTCCAATCGAAAAGGCTCAGCTCCGCCGCGAGGGGCGCTGGGAAACGGCGGCCCTGGGTCCCGTGGCTGCCGAGGGTCTTAGCTCCTTCCTAAAGAGGCCGTGCTCAGATTTCTGAATAGTCTGGCAGCAACTGATAACCTGTTTGGAGACCTATCATTTTAGAGTCCGTGAGCCTCAGCGTGCTCTCAGAAGCTAAACATATTATTCCAGATGTTCCCAAAAGCTGGAGACCTAGATGCACATAATATTCCAGAGTTAGTCACAAAATGTGTCCACTGGTAGAGGCAACTGATAAAAATCACCCTACTGTACTTCAACGCAGCTCAGTGCATGAGCTCTGAAGAATTAGAGCCAGTTTTAGAAACTGAACTGTGAGGGGCACCTGGGTGGCTTAGTCGGTTAAGCGTCCGACTTTCGCTCAGGTCATGATCTCGCGGTTCGTGGGTTCGAGCCCCGCGTCGGGCTCTGTGCTGACTGCCAGCTCAGAGCCTGGAGCCTGTTTCAGTCTGTGACTCCCTCTCTCTCTGACCCTCCCCTGCTCACGCTCTCTCTCTCTCCTAGAAATAAATAAAACATTAAAAAAAAAGAAAAAAGAAACTGAACTGTGAAAGTTCCCTTAGAGACAGGAGGAAAAATGCCCCAGACAGGCCCATGATGAGGAAGATGGAGGAGGTTGCAGCCTGAAGCCGGAGTACGAAAATGGATCCGTAGAATGTATGGTGTGTCCAGTGTGGTGGGCAACACTTTTATCCATTCATATCTCCTATTCAGTGTCCTTATATTCACTTCCTATAAGGTCTGATATTGATCTCAAAAAGAGAACAATGAAAGAAATACTCTTTTGATAGAGGACAGTGTCTGCAGTATTCACAGGTGAAGCATGGATGCAAAGGGTGCTCTGAATCCCGAAATCTAGGAGTATTTTAAATTCATGATCTCATCGCATTTCTGGGAAGTATTATTATTTCCCTTAAGACTACAGTTCGGTAATGCATGAGGAATTGATATTATCTCAGAGAAACAGTTGTAAAATGCAAATTATAGAAAGCCATTGATTTTTGTAACCATGTAAGGCGATGGATATTAATTAACTAGTTATTGGAATCATTTCACAATGTATAAAAACATGGAATCCTTGGGGCGCCCGGGTGGCTTAGTCGGTTAAGCGTCCAACTTTCGCTCAGGTCATGATCTCGCGGTTCGTGGGTTCGAGCCCCGCGTCGGGCTCTGTGCTGACTGCCAGCTCAGAGCCTGGAGCCTGTTTCAGAGTCTGTGACTCCCTCTCTCTCTGACCCTCCCCTGCTCACGCTGTCTCTCTCTCTCTCTCTCCTAGAGATAAATAAAACATAAAAAACAAACATGGAATTCTTATGCTTTATGCCTGAAACTAATATAATGTTATATATCACTATACTTCAACTAAAACATATTATTTTTTTAAGTTTATTTATTATTGAGAGTGACCGCAAAGGAGGGGCAGAGAGAGAGAGGGAGGGAGAGAATCCCAGACTGGCTCTGAACCATCAGCATGAAGCTTGATGCAGGGCTCCAAAAACCCATGAATGATGAGATCATGACCTGGGCCAGTCAGATACTCAACCAACTGAGCTACCCAGGCTCCCCTCTTTTAACAATTTTTATTTATTTTGAGAGAGAGAGAGAGAGAACCAGTGGGGTAAGGGAAGAGAGAGAGGGAGAGAGAATCCCAAGCAGGCTCCATACTGTCAGCGCAGAACCCAATGTAGGGCTTAAACCCACAAACCATGAGATTATGACCTGACCTGAGATCAAGAGTCAGACACTGAACCAAGTGAGCCACCCAGGCACCCCTAATATATCAATATCTCTACCTTTCTTCTGGCTGACAAATATTCCATTGTATGGATAGACTCCCATTTTATTTATCTATCAGTTGATGGACTTTTGGGTTACCACCTTTTTGCTCTTATGCATAACGTTGCTGTGAACATTTGTGTCTAGATTTTTGTGTGTGTTTTCAGTTCTCTTGGATATAACCCTAGGAGTGGAATTGCTGGGTCAGATAGTGACTCTGTGTTTAACTTTCTGAGGAACAATCAGACCATTTTCCAAAGCACTGAGCCATTTGGACTGAGCCCTGACTCTTGTATTTCCCACCTCTCCGCAACTCCCAGCTTGCAGCACCCAACACGTCTGGCCATGCCTTAAAGAAACTTGCCTGCGGACCCTTTTTCCTCACCAGGGCCCAGCTCCTTAAAAACAGGGATGCTTGCATTTTAATCCAGTGTGGTGTCTACTTTGATATTTTCAGTCTCCTTGTGAGTAACAGGGAAACAAGGTGCTGGAACTGATAGATAATATCCCTGGAAAACTTGTATCGTGAGAGTGATTCCTTAGCATAGCCTGGGAATCTGCCCCAAGAAATTATTTGTGCTTCTGCTCAGGAGCAAGAAAAGAAAATCCTGAAAATCATTAATAAATTTTAAAAATGTTTTTAAGGGAAAAAAATAAAATCCTGAGAATTTCTCTTTCACACATATGAAATTGGATTTTTCTCTTTTCCAATTAAGTTATAACTATTAATGAACTGTGAGAGAATTGTTGTGCATATGGATTTATTTTCTGTTAAATACTTCCAGTTGTCTTCTTTAGTGCTCTGAACAGAACTCTCCAGGAGTGAGTCCTGCTCCGGTCCCCAGTCATGGGCTGTCCCTGCCACCGTTGGCTCTACTTGGCTAGTGCATCCTGTGTCTCTTTTGTTTCCTCTCATAGATTCTCCAGGCTCACGCTGTGCATACAATTATCTAGACTTGCTTCCGTTGATAACGATTGTTCTTTCTTCAATCTGTTTTCCATATACTTTCTTCTTTTGGATCTAATAACTAAAATGTAGACGTGAGGTTACTGGGATACTAATAAACGAGGAATAGAGACAGAAGAGGTGAGGGAAAACATATGGAAAAATTAAGGCACAAGCAATACAATTCTCAAGATATAATGAACGATTCCTGTCTGAAAAAGACGGTGAAATTTGAATTTTAAAATGATTTCATCCCCACTCAGAAAATAAAATTATTTACCCACTTCTTATATGCAGGCTTTATAAATGCCCAGTTTAAAAAACTATTGCCCGACAAATGGATAAAGATGTCATATAGATACAATGAAATATTACTCAGCCATAAAAATGAATGAAAACTTGCCATTTGCATTGGCATGGATGGAGCTAGACTGTATCCTGCTAAATGAAATAAGTCAGTCAGACAGAGGCAAATACCATATGATTTCACTCACGTGTAATTTAAGAAACAAAATAAATGAGCAAAGTGGGGGGAAAGAGTGGGGAAGGCAATCCAAGAAACAGACTCCCACCTATAGAGAACAAACTGATGGCGACCAGGGGGGAGGCAGGTGGGGGACGGGTTACCCAGGCGATGGGGATGAAGGAGGGCACTCATGGTGAGCACTGGGTGATGTATAGAAGCGCCGAAGCACTATATTGTACACCTGCAACTAATATTACACTGTGTGTTAACCAACTGGAATTTAAATAGAAACTTAAAAAAAAAGTTATACTTCAAAGGAAGGAAAAGACATTGACAAACCATTTCCTAAGGGTAGACAAGGGTATTGGCATCAGTGAGTCACAATGACCACCGTACTCCTAGCCTTGCAGCCTGTCTCTGACTGTCGGGTCTGGGGCTGTTGCAGAGGAGATCCGTACACGGGACGGCTGACATGATTGAATCAGACACTGCACTCTACATATTTTTGCTCTAGACATTTCTTAAGCAAGTATCCAAGAATCTCCGAACTCCTACAAAATCAGGTTCATATGAACACACATGCCACCCTCTCCTCACAAAGATTTTCAGGGATGGTGAGCGTCTGGCACACAAGGGTCTGTCCTGTGGGCCTGGATCCTGTTCTCACATCAGATGGAGGCAGACAGTGCAGGAAGGACATCTGTCTAGCTATGTTCTACGTCAGCAACAACGCTGCACTGGTACATGTTTGGTGTGGGGCCAAGTTTTGTTTCCTGAACTCTGTGTTTGGTCCTGGGCACTGCAGTCCGTGGCTGTTTGCCCCTCTGTGTAATTTGATGAGAACAGTTCACTTATGTAGGTGCGGCTATAAATATTCACCTTCATTACCTCAAACCCCATTAAATCCTACCCAACTTTGCCTTTGAAAACCAAACCGTCACTGCCAGCTCAGCTTTCATGTGACTTTGCATATGACAAAATGGTGGGTCGATCGTTCACCTGAGTGAATGAACTTTTCCAGCTCTTTCTCGTTCTCTGGAAGGAGGTAGGTGGACTCGTCCTGGCTCTCATCCTCGGTGCCCTCATCCGCATCTCCCAGTAACGGAATCCTGATATTGTTATAAAGGCAGACAAGTTGCTGTCTTTCCTCAGCCTGGACCAGCCGACTGAAGAATAATGTAGAGAAGTTTTTTAAGGTTTATTACTTTTGGAGAGAGAGAGAGAGAGAGAGAGAGAGAATAAGCACAAGTGGGGAAGGGGCAGAGACAAGGAGAAACACAAAATCCGAAGCAGGCTCCAGGCTCTGAACTGCCAGCACAGAGCCCGATGCAGGGCTCGAACTCACAAGCTGCTGTTGAGTTCAAGACCCCAGCCGAAGTCGGACGCTTAACCAACTGAGCCACCCAGGTGACCCAGTAAATGATCACATCTTAATCCTGTGACTTTTGACTGAAAAGGAGTCACTGGTACATGGTGGTAGGCGGGGGAGGCAGGGAGAAATAGACTGATCTCTACTGTGTGCTGATAGGCAGAAAAAGAGTAACAAACAATGCCAAATGTGACTCCAGGCCAGGACTGGGAGAGGTGAGGAAGGAACTCATGTGGGATACCAAAGCCCATAATCACGATAAATAATATATTTAAGATAAATAATACCTTAATGCAATATTTGACAAAAGAAAAATCAATGCCAAGAAATCCATGATGAACAAAATATCAACATTTTAAAATAAAGTCCATACAGGTATTACTGATTTTTCCTTTTGTTCACTCTAATATGGCTTGGCCCAGCACTGCTACCGAGCCTGTATTTAAAATGTTGGTATTTTAGGGGTGCCTGGGTGGCTTAGTCGGTTAAGCGTCCGACTTTCGCTTAGGTCATGATCTCGCGGTTCGTGGGTTCGAGCCCCGCGTCGGGCTCTGTGCTGACTGCCAGCTCAGAGCCTGGAGCCTGTTTCAGGCTGTGACTCCTTCTCTCTCTGACCCTCCCCTGCTCACGCTGTCTCTCTCTCTCTCTTTCCTAGAAATAAATAAAACATTAAAAAAAAATTAAAAAAAAATAAAATAAAATGTTGGTATTTTGGGGGCACCTGAGTGACTCAGTAGATGAAGTGTCCAACTCTTGATTTCGACTCAGGTCATGATCTCACAGTTCATGCGTTTGAACCCCATGTCAGGCTCTTTTGCTGACAGCTAGGAGCCTGCTTGGGATTCTCTCTCTCTCTCCCTCTCTCTCTGCCCCTACCCAGCTTGCTCCCTCTCTCTCAAAATAAATACAAATAAACTTCAAAAAATAAAAATAAAATGTTGGCATTTTGTTCACTGTGGGTATTTTTAAAAATAAATTTAGGTTCTATAAAATATTGCATTAAAATATTATTCTTCTTGTTGACTGAGTTTTTTGCACTCCGTTAAATTTTGCACCTGAGGTTGAGTGCCTCGCTCACTGCATCCTAGATCCAGCCCTGGAAATGTATTTTCAAAAGCAGCTACTTCTGTTTGACATGAGAAGGAGTAATAGAGGGTTTTCCTTTTTGCTAACACACATATATTCCTAATTTGTTTGACGTACATAATCAGAAAGAACTGGCCTGATCCTAAAGACGATTAACAGTAATCACCCAAATCCTGGTCTTGTCTCAATGTCTTGATTACAGTTACAAAATTTAAGTGGGTGCCAACAAACTCAGTAATGATGATAAATATTTGAGCTCAATATTTTAACAAGTTGAAATGAATGGGAAAAAATCCATGATAAACCAAATATCAAAATTTCACATAAATATAGGATCCAACAGTGCTGTGAAGAACCATATGGGAACCAGAGTCAAAATAAAGATGAGTCCCTATATACATGTTTTATGTATTTTTAAGTGGATATTCTTTTCTAAAATATTAAAGAAATTGATAATGTATTACCAATTTGAAAAGTGGTGTATTGGGGCGCCTGGCTGGTTCACTTGGTTGAGCTTCCGACTTCAGCTTAGGTCATGATCTTGCAGTTTTTGAGTTCAAGCCCTACGTCAGGCTCTGTGCTGACAGCTCAGAGCCTGGAGCCTGGTTCAGATTCTGTGTCTCTCCCTCTCTCTGCCCCTCCCATGCTCATGCTCTGTCTCTCTCGGTCTCTCAACAATAAGTAAATGTTTTGAAAAACTTAAATTAAAAAAAGAAAAGTGGTGTATCAAAACTCACCTCATGTTAACTTTAAATATTTTATCTATATAAGAAACAGAGTTTTTATAAGTTTACTTTCCTGGTTTAAATGAACAAAAATGTACTAACAGTATTTTCAAATCCTACTTCTGGAAAAAAATTAACCACTAAAAATTACATGAAAACATGTACTTTGCTGGGGCACCTGGATGGCTCAGTCGGTTAGGCATCTGACTTCAGCTCAGGTCATAATCTCACATTTTGTGAGTTTGAGCCCTGCATGGGGCAGGCAGTGTGGAGCCTGCTTGGGATTCTCACCCTCTCCTTTCTCCTCTCTGCCCCTCCCCTGTTCATGCTTTCTCTCTCTCTCTCTCTCTCTCTCAATAAGTTTAAAAAATTTCTTTAAGCCCGTGTAACTTTGTATCATGTATTTTTCCTTTTGCCTCGTGCTGTAAAATAGCTTGTTGTGGCCTATAAGTAGCACAAATGTAAAAGCTGTAAGAGTTGACATTAGCTCAACAACTTAATTAGATACTTTCCAAGTCCTAGAGGATATGGAAAACTCCATGTATGTTAACATCTTTATGCACACTAATGAAAAGAAACTGAAATTGCAATTACATAAATTGAGATGTCCCAGAACTAAACATGCTGCTGACACTCTCTCATTAGTAAACGTCTTCAATTTTACCTTTAGTCTTATTTGCCTTCATTGGACATACTGTGAAGTGGTCCTAAAATGGCCACCTTAAAAAATACCCCACACATGGCAACAGACTCCTTGTGTTTGTACTCAATTCCAACAGAGCAAATAATTTACTACTCCCTCAAACTGTTCTTTTTTTTTTCCCCAAAGAATCATTATCTTTGCAATCTGTTTTTAAATCTTTTAAATCATTTTTGAGAGAGAAAGCATGAGAGGAGTGGGGCGGGGGAGGGGGGGAGGCGGGGACAGAGGATCCAAAGCGGGCTCTGTGCTGACAGCAGAGAGCCTGATGCAGAGCTTGAACTCACGAGAACCCTGAGATCAAGACCTGATGGGATATAATGGAATCCTGGCACTGAATCTCAGAGAAGGAATCAGTATATCCTTCTGATCAGAGTAGTTTCATGTCACAATGCAGATCACTTTTGTCTCATACTAATTTCAAAATGATCACATCACTTTAAAAAGCTTGAGTACAAACTTTATTTGTGCAAACAAGATGAAGTATCTTCCCCAAATGCTACTGTTTTCCCAGATAATAAATATCTAATGAAAAAGAGAATGATCACTCTTTTCTGCTTTACACTAAGGTTCCTTCCAAGGAACACCATGTTTTGGAAGGATGCCACCATCTCAGACAGTGGCTTTCAAAAATTTTGACCATGATCCACAGTCAGAAATACATTTTACCTCATAACTGTATATGTTTGCCTGAAAAGTTAAAAAATAAGCATTTTCATTAAGACTTGTAATGCTTTCTAATATTTTCTATCCTACTAAATTGTATTCTGTCCTATTTTTTTTTTCATTTATATTATGACCCAACATGAGTACAATCTATATTCTGAAAAACCCTGATGTGGAAATTCAGAATGACCATAATATTTTAGTGATTATAAGAATTATCATCATTATTATCATTACTAAATAATAACCTACTTAGTTTGTTATGTCTTACTTAAGCATGGTAAATGTTACTTAGTATATACGTACTATATCACATAGGAAATACTGATTCCACATATGAGGGCAATGCTGAAGGCTATACATGCAATCACAATTACTTGAACAAGAGCAGGTCTACGCGGAATCAGTGCTAAAAATGGAGAGAAAAGATTTCATTTTACTTGTGTCTATCAGTTAATATATATGTTAACCATATTGTTATTCCAAAGGGGAATGGGAGACAAAATCAGAAGTACCATAAGAAACAACACCCTTAACTTTTTAAAAATATGGAGGCTTGATTGCACAGCCTGTGGGAACAAATATAATTTGAACTCCAATGTAAAGTAATCCCTAACCCTTTTTCTTCCTCTGTCTCCTGTCCTTTATCAAAGCCCCCTTTTATTCTGTAGAGATACAGGACCCCTGACTCAGTACAGCCGTCTCTGTAGCTGAAAGGAGTGTGGCTTCAGTTTCAGGACTCAGGTGTTGCACTCACGGTTCCAGGGTGGGCAGCGCTGTGCTAAAATGACATTATAGGGAGATTCAGAATGCGATTCCAGGGGCATCTGGGTGGCTCAGGCAGTTAAGCAACCAACTTCAGCTCAGGTCATGGTCTCACTGTTCATGAGCTGGAACTCTCCGTCAGGCTCCATGTTGACAGCATGGAGTCTGCTTTCGGATTCTGTCTTCCTCTCTCTCTGCCCCTCCTCCCATAAAGAAATGAACTTTAAAAAATTGAATGCAATTCCACAAACCTGCATTCCAGGTATGAGTGTTCAGGGGTGTCGTATGGGCTGTTGGACTCCGGTTACTCGTTATAGGGCTATGTATATCACCCTTTCCATTACCTGGAATTAAAAAAATAATAATAACCAGCGAGTCATTGTTTGTACAAATCAGACAAAAGAACAATTGGCAAAGTGAGTACATTATTCAGCCACTTGTAAAATCTGACAAATTGAGGCAATTATTCTTCCTCCCGCACTTGGCCTTGCCTCACCGTCTGTCGCTTTCCTGACACAGAAAGAGTTTGGCAACTGAACGGGAAAACGCCCTGAAGTTCACCCGTCAATGAAAGGTCGGCCCAGCCTGATGAAAAGAACCCGGACTGTGAAAAGGCTACTGGTGTAATATGCTTAACTGTAGACTGCAAACACGGGGAATATGGATGTTCACTCAACTATTTTCTCTATCCGTCTGTGTGCTTTCAGGATTTCACAATGAAATACTGGGGCAGGGAGAAAAAATGAGTTACAGATGGTTTCAGTATAGTGAGTACTAAAAACTGGTAACTGGGTTTGGCCACAGGAAGGTCACTGGAGACCTAGGCCACAGCGGTGCTAGTGACATTGGGGGGGAAGGGTAGTGGGGGAAGGATAAATGGCAGAGTGACTGAAACAGTTCACGAGAGAACAGGAGGAAAGGAATTGGAGACAGTTTTAGAAACTCTTTTGAGGAACTCTGGTGATGGGNGGCAGCTCCCAGAAGGGCTGAGGCATCCACAGATAGGGTCTGCTTCTAAGATGGAAGAACCGGCAGCACGTTCATAGGAGAAAGGGAATGATATGTTAAATTGTGATACTACAGGGAACGGGGAGAGAACTTCCGGTAGTGCCTAGTGCCAAGCATTGGCGGAGACGGAAGCTGGCACACCCACAGGGCTCTTCCTTGGGCTGGACCAGAAGGAAGGCAGAGAAAGAGGGTGCAATTGCAGGTAGACGGCAGGGAGGAGGCTGGATGGTGATGAGAAAGTCACCAAGCAGAATGAGAGTAAGTGCACTAGAGAAATGAGAAACACATTTTAAAATAAAATGTCCATGAAATGAAATTTCTGGGTCTATTGACTATATTTTTATTATTTATTTAGTTAGTTGGTTAGTTAACGTTTTATTTCTTTTATTTATTTATTTATTTATTTATTTNAAAAAAAAAAAATGAAACAGGCTCCAGGCTCTGAGCTAGCTGTCAGCACAGAGCCTGACATGGGGCTTGAATCCATGAACTGTGAGATCATGACCTGAGCCGAAGTTGGCCACCCAACCGACTGAGCCACCCAGGTGCCCCTCTATTGACTATATTTTTAAATTTTCTTTTTTTTTTTAAAAAAAGTAATCTCTACACCCATTGTGGGGCTCTAACTCACAACCCCAAGGCTAAGAGTCACATACTCCACCGACTAAACCAGACAGATACCCATATTTTCTGTATTTTTGATGTTCTGGAATTTATGGGCTTGATCCTGGATAGACTGACCTTCCCAAGGCTGTTGCGGACGAGGTGACAAAAGACAAGACACACAAAAGACAGACACAGACACAACTCCGGCCAGAGGAAAAATTCCCTGCAAGCCCCCTTGCGGTTTATTCTTATACCCCGGTAGCTGGATACAAACTGAAATCTACAAGATGTATTCTTTTACCAAATAAAGGCAAGAATCCAAACACATTCCAAGGACGGGGGGGAGCAAAGGGAGGAAGCGACCACAACATGTTTACTAAGAGGCCTGTCCACAACTCCAGCCTCCTCATTTCTAAGGAGGGCATGTTCCCTCGTATGCGAGCAGATCATTAACCTTGGATATTGTGTGCAGGCCTCTTGGCAGAATATCTTGTTTACAGGCATGATCTACCCAAGCAGAGAGTCTCGTTTGCAGGCACATCCCCGCTTCCCTAACCACTCTTTCTCGTGGTCACTTTCAGGCTCCCACACAAGGCTATTTCCTACAGATCGCAAACAACTCCCCTGCAAGTGTGCCTTTGATATAAACCAACCAATCCAAAGCCCACACCCCAACCACCTCCTGTATCAAACTCTCACACACCAAGCCAATGTTTCCCCCAGATTCATGTACTGGACAACGAGGAACCACTCCTATAGCCTAGAGCCCAACAAAATTATTCCAGCTATCCACTACTCTGTGTACCTACCTAAGCCATTCATTCCTGTAAACAAAACAAAACAAAACAAAAACAATAAAGGCTCTGGGCCAAGCTCTCCCCTCTTGTTCCCCCACTTCTTGCTTCTAGGAGTCTGTGAGTATAATGTTCTTCCTTCATGACAATCATTTCCATGTCTGTATGTCTTATCATACCTGATTAAAATAAATCCCAGGTATATTTCAACACTCTGGGGCAAAAAGTGAATACATTCTTTTTATATTTATAAGAATTGCCAAGTGTCTTCTATAGAAGTTGCACCCATTCCTAGCCTACATATGAGATTATATTCACTTGAAACTAATAGGATATTATATGTTAATCATACTTCAATTAGAAAAATTATGAGATTATATTTCCCAAATCCTTTACCATTTTTTTACTTAAACATTTTGCTCATTTTCAACATGATAGCTGAAAACTGGAATGAGTATTTCCCTTATTATGAGTTAGGAATCTTTCCATATAACCAAGAGCTCAGGGTTACAGAGAAAATTGTAATCTTCTAGGATCTAAAACAATTCTGTCCTCTGTCTGTGTATCGGAACCTGCACTTGGGACCCGAAGCTCAGAGGGACCCGAAACTGCAGAGGTCTTAGCAAACCTCTAGTGCAAGCTCACAACACAAGTTAGTTTCAAAGTAAAGATTAGGATGCATACCTCCTGATACCATGGCCAGATTTCAATCTCTGGGTAGTGGGGTGAACAGGCAAGTGAGATATTCATAGCTGAACTTTAGAAAAATTAATGATGTGTTTGGGATGGCTGGATGTATTAATCACGTTTTTAAGATTTTCTGTATTTCCTGATGCTTTGATATCTGTGCTATTTTTGAATCTGCTCCGAGTGGCATCATGACTAACCCAACGATCCGGAGGGTGGTTCTTTTTCTAATTTGCACAAAGGGCTGTACAGATTAGTGCTGACCACTGTCGGGTGCCCTCTGGAGCTGTAGACTACAACAGCCTTGGGAAAGTCCCTGGATCCCAGCCACCCTCCCAGATCCCTTGACTTACCATTATGCTCTGGTAATTGCTTGGGCGTAGGAGGTTTTGAAGCTAGAAGTTCATTCAAAGGGATCACAGAGAAGAGACAAGTTTAAGGTAGATTTAGGAAAATAAATAGCTTGTATTAGACAAGGGGATCTAAAAGCTATGATGGTAAATGTTGTTAATACATTTATTACAATGCCTCATAGAAATATGTGGCTTAATTTGCAAAAGCATGGTGTTCTGTTTGCATCCAGTGTTCCCTTTCACGAATATGGGGTGTCAAGAACATAATGCATTTGGCTTCTAGTCTATTTTTGCAGTCACGTGAGCTGGTTGAGGACCTGACAGATTCAGTACAGAGTTGAAGGGGTCTGGGCTGTTAGCAGAAAGTCAGAGAGTCAGTGCCAGGGAAGGCCCCACAGTAGTACCCTTTACTCCTACAGAAATTAGGAGTAAATTAGAAATTAGAAATGCTATTATATTGTGCAGATGGCATTTCCGTTGTACAGAATAGAGATTGTTTATAAGTACCATCTATATTCACAAAGAGTTGCTGCCTGATTTCACAGATTGGCAAGGTCAGTTTCTCTGTTTTGAGGTAAACAGAGTTCCCTTGAGGACTCAAAATGTAAAGCATAGAAGACAGATGATTATAATGAATATTTTATACTCGCAAAACATCTGTATCTGGACTCATAGGGTCTACCGCCAAAATGTGCACCCAATTACAATTAAAGTCATACAGACACATTCACACCATCCTGGTTTGGTCAAGATATCTGTGTGCCAAATGAAATGGAAGAAAGGCAAAGCAGTCCCTAAAGAGAAAGGACAGCTTCCAGAGACAGAATAATATTGGATTAATTTCTAAGCAATGCTTATCTAATTATATTATAGTATGAACCATGCTCCTAACAAATTCATACAGGTTTATATAACAGATGACACATTTATACAGCAGATGAGAGGACTCCAGTCTATGGTTCTCATTTCACCAAATGAATAATACAATGACTTAACTCTCAGTCTTGAGGAAACACCTTCCTGCTTAGTGATATTTGTGGATGTTTGTGACTGATTATAGCCTTGAAAAGAAAACTTGTAGCAGTGAAATGTGATTAACCCTTTTTACTTCCCCTGAAACAAATAAAAACAATGGTTGACGCTACTCATTAAGCCTGTTGCTAGTTCAACTGGTTTCAACTCACCTTCATAAGGCAAACATAAGGGTGGGCATTCCATTAAAAACAAAACTAGAAAGATAAAAGAATTCTGAACCTTGTCCATCACTCCAAAACTATTAGTCTTTTATCACATGGAGGAAAGGAAATATTTAGTTATAGTGCAGTATCTGCCCTATATTTCTCTGAGAAACTAAGAAACTCTGCCCTCCACAGAATGTTTGGGTTCTGACTTGGAGCCACCAGTGTGAGGTCAGCTGATGTTGCCACATGGACTTCCTTCACGGAACCAAGTTAGCCAATGGGGAGACTAACAGGATGGGGTGTGGGAGAAGGAGGCTCATCTGTGGGTACAGATATGAATAAGACAAGGGCTCTCCCCTCAGGGAGCGTACAGACCACTGAAGAGGCAGAAAAGATCAGTTACAATTCAATGGGACATATCATAAAAAGCAAACAGAGAATGCCATAGGGCTCTGTAGTCAGATGCCTGAATTCTAATCCTAATCTATGCCTTCCTAGACATTTTTACCTGATCAGGTTACTTAACCCCTTTGAGCTTCAGCTTCCTCATCTGTAAAATAGGAGGAAGAAATAGCACCTAACTCACAGGGTTATAGCAATATTTGAATAATGAAATCCATTCAACGCTCAAAAATAGTACTGAATGTTAGTTTTGGGGAGTATTTGCAAAAAAGCAGTTCAGTACACCTCCACCTACTGGGTATTGTTCAGAAAACTAGACCCCAGGGGCTGCCTCCAAAAGTTTTTTTAAGAGGAAATTAATTGAGGGGCTTCTGGGCAGCTCAGTCAGTTAAGTGTCTAACTTTGGCTCAGGTCATGATCTCAGAGTTCATGGGATCAATCCCCACACTGGGCTCTGTGCTGACTATGGAGCTTGCTTGGGATTCTCTCTCTCCCTCTTGCTCTCTGCTCCTCCCCCCCTTGTGTTCTTGCTCTCAAAATAAATAAACTTAAAAAAAATAAAACAAAGAAGATTAATTGAATCATCTCAAAATATGGAAATGGGATTGAAAAGTAGATAGCATAGAAGAAAGTTGTCCCTTATACTTGTCCATTGTCCATCCAGTAGTTCTCAAAATACAGAAGGTAGGTTTCGATTCATTTCTACCAGTTACAGTAAGAGACCAGATCTTTTGATGCTTGTAAAGCTCCCTAGGTTTAGAAATTGGTTCCACTTGCACTGTACCTCAAACGCAAGCTGTCCTTTCTGACTGCTTGCAAGATGACAAGGCTTGCGAGATGACGTACCCATGAAGCAGACCACTGCCACCTTCTTGCTTAATTCTTACAACACCCGAATTCTCACTCCTGTCTTTCTTCCATCCAGCTATGCCTAGGGGATGATCCATACAAGAACTTGGCTTCCACTCTCTAGAAGTCCTGCAATCTCAGAATTACCTCTGGTCAGGCTCATCTTAACAAATTCATCTGCTGTGGCTCTTTGGACTTGTTTTTGGACTTTCAGTCTGTCTATGGACATTGATACCGATAGACTTGATTTTGAACCGTCAGGCTCCCCATGGACACTGCTTTCTTTGGAGTTGACTTTAGGATATCAACTTCCCAATGGTTACTGCTGCTTTGCCCACTCTTTTCCCTTAGGTCTGTGAACACCTGGCTCTTCCCAGACTTGGTTTTTTAATTGGCTCACATATTCCATGTACCCAGCTGAGCTGGATGAATATTGTACCAATCCATCACAATACCACTGTGGGTTAATGATACTGACAGATGTGTAGATCATGTCAAGCTATGAAAATTAGGTCAAGAGATAAAGGTCTTTCATAACATAACCAAAACCTTCCAATATATTCCCTTATATCCAGAGTGCCCAATCTGTTCTCTTGGCTTTCTCTCACAAAGTGGGGTTCTTGGTTGAGAACTGGGCCCCAAACCACCGTCATATGCCTAATAGGACTCTTTCTAGTTGTCAGTGTTTATCAATGTTTGCCTTAGTGGCTAGTTGTCACCTTTATCAAAGTTTGCCTTTGGTGGCTAAGTCAAGCAATCTCAGTCATCTTCAACATCTTCACAACCTGGATGGCAAGTGTTATCGATTCCAATTAGTATTGTTAATAACCAATTAGTATTGTTGAGACACCACAAAGTAGATTGTAATTTTTTTTAGTTCTAATTGACATAATATCATATTAGTTTCTGGTATACAACCATGACTTGATATTTGTACATACTGCAAAATGATCACAATAAGTCTAGCTAACCTCTATCACCATATAGATACAAAACTTTTTTTCTTGTGATGAGAACTTTTAAGATCTACTTTCATAGCAACTATAGCATTAAAACAAATATAATATTAACTTTAGTCACTATGCTGTACATACATTATATCCCCATGATTTTTTTAAAACTATATTTTCCTGCTGTCTCAACATCCATACAAACAGGCTGTGAGAACCCCACCCAGGTGACCAGGTTACCTAGGTGATAAGGCTAGTCCCTGCCACAAGTTCCCCTCTGCCTTCCCTTCAATATTCAACGATATCCTCTCTCGTCTATTCCCGTGTACTCCATTCTGACCCCCCATAAAAGTACTTGTCCATGGATACTCACCTTCTGCTCTCCACCTGCTTGGTTGAGCCCGCTCTGTAGGTACCCCCATTTTGCAGCCCCTCATGGTGGTACCGTTGACTTCTGGTGATATAATTCTATGGGTTTTGACAAACGTATCAAGACATGTATCCAAGCTTTTAGTACTATACAGCATAACTGCGCTACTCTAAAAATCCTTTATACTTCACCCTTTCATCTCTCCTTCTACCTTGGCAATCACCAATCTTTTTACTGTTTCCATAATTTTGCCTTTTCCAGAATATCATATGGCTGAAATCACAGTATGAAGTCTTTTCAGGTTGACTTCTCACATAGTAGTATGTATTAGAGGTTCTTTCATGGTTGTTGTTTTTTTTTTCATGGCTTGATAGCTTATTTATTTTAAAAAGCTATTATTTTGGATAGTCAGTTCGGATGTTCTTAAGTTTGTTGATTAATTTAGGGAAAACTCACATTTCTACATTACCAAGTCTACTCAAGCAGGAACCACTTAAACTAAGTGTATCATGAGGCGCCTGGGTGGCTTAGTCGGTTAAGCGTCCGACTTTCGCTTAGGTCATGATCTCGCGGTTCGTGGGTTCGAGCCCCGCGTCAGGGTCTGTGCTGACTGCCAGCTCAGAGCCTGGAGCCTATTTCAGAGTCTGTATCTCCCTCTCTCTCTGACCCTCCCCTGCTCATGCTGTCTCTCTCTCCTAGAAATAAATAAAAATATATAAAAAAAAAAAAACTAAGTGTATCTTAGGATACACTTAGTATCTTGTAATCATTCACATTTTCATTTATAGCTCTTGAAAATGTGTGTAAATGTATTGCCACAGGATTCGGTTCTTTTCATTTTCCCCTCAACATGAAAATTTTTGTATATTTGCAAAATGGGATTCCCCTTCATACATCCCATCTGCGGCGGGTGTATTAGAGCGGTTGTTCCAATATTTGCAAACTGCCCACTGGCTAGCCCAGGTGCAGCGACCCACGTTCACTGCCCTCGCAGAGACGTGGAGGGGCTGCCTCTGGGAGCGTCGAGCCGCCCGGTGACCACTCCCGCGGCTCAGGTCCAAGAGAGCAGACAGGCTGGCTGAGCTTGGGGGCGAGCAGCGAAAGGGGAGGCAATTCGCCTGACATTTCCATTGGGCGGAGCGCGGCCCTATGCCTTCCGGGTGTTGTAGTTTTGAGCCTCTAGGTCCTGGGCAGGTGGACTACAAGTCCCAGACGACCGCGCAACCCAGCCGTGTCTCCTAGGTAACCTTCGCCCGAGCGGCGCTCAGTGTCCCGAGGCTGACCTGGGTCGGGTGTCTGAGTTCCCAAAGAAGTGGGCTAGAGCTGGTGAGCAGAGCACCCTGGTAGATTAGCGAGGTTGAATGCGTATAATCAGCTGCGCCTCTACATACCTGTCAAGGACATATAAAACTAACAGTGAAAGTTCAGAAAAACAAAGCCCACTATATGCTATGCGGCAAGAAGAGTCTTAATCAAGGAGGTTTAACAGAAATCCGGGCAGAAAGAGCCTCAACCCTGTACAATGGCCTGATTTGTTCCTTGCTCTCTATATTTACCAATCCTTGTACAAGCCTCACTACCATCATTCTGTGTTACCATTTGTCACTGAAACAAAAATAAAGCTTTATTCATTGGTCTCAGATTTAAGCATATCACATATTTCTAAAAACTGACCTTTTAACTCTTGTAATGCTCCCTATGCTTATATCCTCCTTGTGCAAAAATGTTTTGTTGTTTTTTTTAAAAAATGGATATCACCAAAAAAGACATGCTTTTCCCAGAATGTAAAACAGATTAAAGACATCAGATTAAAAGGCCCGCCGTGTCTTAGGAAGTTACGCATGTACTTTAAACCCCGCCATCCCCCTCCTAGGTTTTTACCCCAAATAAACGAAAACTTGCACACACAAAAGTCTTGTGTTAGAATTTCTATAGCAGCTATATTTACAATAGCCAAGAACTGGAAACAACTTAATGCTCATCAGTGGGCGAATAGGATTAGTAATGGTACCACATTCACAGAATGGGATGCTACTTGGCCAAAAAAGGAGTAAACTACTGATACGAGCTAGACCATGGATGAACCTCAGAAACAAACAAAAAAGTATTATGTGGAGAAAAAATCTGAGCTCAAGTGTCCGCATAATAAAAGTAGCATATGAATAGAATACTGTGTGGTTCTATTTATATGAAACTCTAAAAGACAACTCTAGAATGTGGTGGCAGAGCAGATAGGTGGTTGCCCAGAGTTTGGGGGTCTGGTGGGGATTAACTACAGAGACATAAAGGAACTTTTTTATTTTAGTGATAGTAACAAGGGTGTAGACATTTTTCAACACTCATCAAACTGTAGCACTAAAAGGAAAGTCTTCAGCATATCAGTGGTGTTTGAAACCTCAAGACTGGATAAGACCTTCAGGGGTGTACACAGGCAGGAATTCAGGCACCCTGACAGTAAGAGATAAGGGAAGTGGAGGAGGAAACAGCCAAGGGGGACTGAAATGAAGGCCAGAATCAGGAGTAACGTCCTGAAAGCCATGTGAAAAACATGCTTCAAGGAGGAAATGATCTATGATCTATAATGCTGCTAATATTTAATGGAAGCAAAAAACTGAATTGACTACTAGAGGTTTAGCAATGTGGAGGAAGGACATCTGGGAGTGAGGTAGGTTTGCAGACGTTTCAAGATTGGAGAGGAAGAACAGACAACTCCTGAAATAAATTTTGCTTCCTATGATGAAGCAGAGAAATTATGCAGGAGCTAGAAAGGGATGTGGTATTGAGAGGTTTTCTTTTCTTTTTTAGCATGTTTACATATTGGTAGGATTAATCCAGTACATAGGGAAAACATGATGATACAAGAGATAGGGCAGACTTGCTGGAGCAATGACCTCGAGTAGTATCGAGATAGGCTCGGAGTCAACCCAGCCAGTTCATATGTAGGTGTCTGTGGAACAGCACGGACACCGTGGAAGATGGATGGATGCTATGGAAGGCTTCTGCTGATTCCTTCTGTTCTCTCATGTAAATGGGAAGCAAAGCCATCTGTTGGCAGTGAGCATGAAGGAAGATAAAGTCAAAGAATTGTTGGAATCTTGATACTAAATAGCCAATCAGGTTAGGAAACAGATGGTGGAGGGGTTCCAGTCACTAGTAATGGAATGGCCCTAGGGATGACCACAGGAGTGACTGTGGCAAGTGATTGACAAAACCATAAGCAGAGAGGTTAAAGAACTGTGAGCTCAGGACATGGAAAGATCATCTAGATGGATGATGGAATCAGGAAGTATGGAGATGGTTCTAGATGTAGTAATGCAGGTGCTGAAATCTTTGATGTGTGGATGAGTGACCCATAATAGATGACTGGAATGAAGGGAAACAAGGGTGATGGTCTCATGTCCCAGAGTCAGAGGTGAGTTTTTTTTTTAATGTTTTTATTTATTTCTGAGAGAGAGAGACAGAGAGACAGCATGAGCAGGGGAGGGTCAGAGGGAGAGGGAGACACAGAATCTGAAACAGGGTCAGGCTCTGAGCTAGCTGTCAGCACAGAGCCCGATGCGGGGCTCGAACCCACGAACCGTGAGGTCATGACCTGAGCCGAAGTTGGACCAACTGAGCCACCCAGGCACCACATCAGAAGTGAGTTTTAGAGACAAGGGAACAGTCTAGAAGCTGCAAATGACAAAAGTGGGGGTTGGGGGAGAAAGGAGTCACCCCTTGAAGCCATCATAGGAGAGACTGTGCATACGGGAGAGCCAAGCTTCAGTCACAGCAGGAAGGTTTCAAGAGAGAGCTCAAGATGAAATGAGTTCCAGTTGGGCCCAGCATTTGTTTCCAGAGTTGAGGAGTTGACGATGGGGTAAAAAAGGAAATGAACTAAGCCATACATGGTTCACTCCCTTGGAGTAAGGGAGGTGAAGGGGCTTGGAAGTCCTGAACATCCAAGGCACACTGTGCACATAAGGCTGTGTGATAGATGATAGGGTTGTGGGGATCCTTCCAGGAGGAGGCAGAAGTCTGGGACTTTCTTTTGACTTGTGATGTGGGCTGGGCCACATATGGCACTTTTAGAAAAACCTTTTTAAAAGCTATTAAGCTGTGTAATGTAGAATAACTTGTCAGGATGCTTGTGTGATATTGTATATGAATTATGAGATCCTTTGGAGTCCCTAAATCAAAGAATCTGGATTTGCTCAAAGTGTATTACACTGGGTATTAGAATACTATATCCATATACTGACAGTATTACTTGACACAAACTACTTTCTCTTACAGAGATATTGCTAATTCTATTCTAAAGGTCTTTGCAGAAATCACGTGAGAAATGCCTTCAGTTAATTTACTCCTGCAACATCTAATGGCTGACCATTATGCACTAAGCCCTGAAAGTTAGGGAAAGAGACATTACATACCTATGTGAGCTCCAGCTACAGAACACACAGCCCACACCTGTAGGCCACTGTTTCTCAATAAATGGGGAGTCATGGACCCTGTAAGAACTAGATGAACCTTTAGTATCCTAGATTTCTAACCACTGTCCCTGAAGCCTATCCAAGGATTCTTGACCCAATACTCTGGTTTCTCTTCAGATCGTATAAATCTTTCGCCTTTTACCAAGGATTCTTGACCCCTAATTTTAGTCCTACTTTAGGGAAATACAGGAAATATTTGTGGACAGAAGCCACCTAAATCTGCTTATCCATCCTGCCTCCTTTCCCCTATGAACACTCATACAATGTTCCTTACTCTGATGAATTGGTGTGTTTCCTTCCCTTCTGAGGTGCCCCTACTATCAAGCAATCTCCTCATCTAGAGAAGGTAAAGAAAGCATAAACACTAAATTTGAGGGAGACCTTGAGAAATAGTGCTCCCATGTGCCATAGTGTCTCTTGCTCTCTGCCCCATGAGGGCCATTCTAACCCCATCAAGGGGCATTCCTCAGCATTGCCCAAATGTCTGGTCAGTTTTCCAGTCACTGTGGTGCTGTAATACTCAGGACTGTGGGTGGTGAAATCTTAGGGAACCTAAGTCCTAGAAAAATGGCAGTGATTCTGAACGCCCAATCCAGACTTCATATTCCAAAGGCAGCTTAGCTCTCATGTTACCAGAAATCATTCAGGACAGAGAGCCAGGTAACTTTATTTCTCATTGTTTAGGAAATTCTGGATTTTTATTATCAAGTTATCTACTATAGAAAACTGAACGAAAGAAAAAAAATTAGGGGAAAAAAATCACTGGAGAGGCAGCATAACATGGTAGTTAAAAACATGACTCTAGACCCAAACAATCTCAGTTTCATTCCTTAATAGCTGTGTGTCCTTAGGTAGGTTTCTCGACACTCTGTGCGAGTTTCTCCATTTGTAAAACTGGGATAATAATAGTACTTATCTCACAGAATTAAGATCGAACAAGTTAATATTTGAAAAGCATTTAAAACAAAGCCTAGCACATATGTGCTATATGTGTTTGTAAAACTTTAACAAATCTTATATTAACAGGGTTAATTTCTCCATTGATCCTTCCAGTCCTTATCCATATACATTTTTTAGATGTTATAATAGATATGTATATACAATTTTGTGTCCTCTTCATTCCTTAACATTATGTATATTGATGCAGTGTCCACAATTGTAACTTATAGCGATTGCCTAAAACAGATAACAAATGAATTGTCCAAAATGATGCAATCATGAGTAAACTATGGACACTGACACAATGGGTCATAAACTGTCACCTTTTGTTCCAACAACATCAGTCTCATACTTCTCGGTAATAATCATTCCACCATTAGTAAACTCATTTACTAATCTTTTCTAAGGTTAATCTTGATCAACAGTAAATATCCCATTCAATACTAATTTTTTTCTTAAATTCAGATTTAGTATTTCATACTGCATTCCTTAAAGAGCACCCACATCCTCCCTTGATGACAGCAAACTCCGTATTTCCATAATTATGCACAAGATGTTATTATAAAGCTTCCTATCCATTATTTCAGCTTGAAGCAAAACAGTGTATTTTCAGTTGAAAAAACTTTTCCTAGAATAAGATTCCCCTTAACAATGCACTGTGATCCACAAATTCAGATCTCAGTTGGGATCTCTTACTGAAAGAAGTCTCATTCCCTATATTCATGTTCCTCAAGTAGCATTCCTGGTAGGAATCAAGTAGGACCATGAGGGGATTTTAGAGTTTTCTTCACTGTAATTCTCTGATGTTAAATAAAGGCTACATAACTGCTGAAAGCTTTGTCCTATTCTTTTCATTCATAGATTTCTTCTAAGGAGATATTTTCTACCAAATAATTAAAAGAAGTCTTCCTGAATTCTTACTAAACAATTTGCCCTCTTGATTATATTTATAGGGTTTTTTTTTTTCATTTTCAGTGTGTTACCAAATGTACAATGAAAGAAAAATCTCTTATCAATTCACAGTTTCTTTTCACTATGATTTCTCTGATGCTGAAGTAGGGCCGAGTGACCACTAAAGGCTTTTCCACAGTCATTGCATATAAAGCGTTTCTCTCCACTATGCATTCTCTGATGAATAATGAGAGACGAATTCTTACAGAAAGCTTTCTCACAATGACTACATTTGTAAGGTTTTTCTCCAGTATGGTTTCTTAGATGTACAATAAGGGAGGAACTCTCATTAAATGCTTTCCCACATTCATTACATCTATATGGTTTCTCTCCAGTATGAGTTCTCCGGTGTGCAATAAGGTGAGAGCTACAGTTAAAGGATCTTTCACATTGATTACATTTATAGGGTTTCTCACCAGTGTGAATTCTCCGATGAGCAACAAGGTGACAGCTCTGACTGAAGGATTTTCCACATTTATTACACTCATAGGGTTTTTCTCCAGTATGAGTCCTTTGATGTCTAACAAGGTGAGCCATCTGGCTGCAGGACTTCCCACATTTATTACATTCATAAGGTTTGATTCCAGAATGAATTATTTCATGTTTAGTGAGGGCTGAGCGTTCTCTGAATGCCTTGCCACATTCCTGACAGTTATAGGGTTTCTCTCCTGTGTGAGTTCTCTGATGGGCAATAAGATGGGAGCTCCAGCTAAAGGATTTTCCACATTCAGTACATTTATATGGTTTTGCTCCAGAGTGAGTTCTTTCATGTTTACTAAGGGCTGAGTAATCCCTGAAAGCTTTTTCACATTCATCACATTTAAAGGGCTTCTCTCCAGTATGCATTCTCATATGGGCAATAAGATGGGAGCTCCAGCTAAACGATTTTCCACATTCAGTACATTCAAAAGGTTTCTCTCCAGTATGAGTTCTCTGATGTCCAATTAGATGGGAGTTCCAGTTGAAAGATTTCCCACATTCATTACATACATAAGGTTTCTCTCCTGTATGAATTCTCTTATGTACAATAAGGTGAGAATTCCAGCTGAAGGCTTTTCCACATTTATTACATTCATAGGGCTTTATTCCAGTGTGAGTCCGTTCATGTTTAGTAAGGGCTGAACGATTTCTAAATACTTTTCCACATTTATCACATTCATAGGGTTTCTCTCCAGTATGAGTTTTCTTATGCTGGATAAGGTAAGAGCTCCAGATGAAAGATGTTCCACATTCATTATATTCATAGGGTTTCTCTGAGGTGTAAGTGCTTGTATGTTGAGTAAGGAATGAGTCATACCCAAAGACTTTCTCCCATTCGTTGTATTTATATGCTTTCTCTACAGTACCAATTTTTTGATGTTCCATAAATGACGAAAAATAAAAGATATTCTCATATTCTCTGTAATCATACTGGTTTTCTCCAATATGAAATCGTGGGTGTTCATTAAACGATGGGCTCTGGTTAAAGATTTGATGGCATTCCTTATATTCATACAGTTTTTCTCCTGTATGCACTCCCTTATGGTCACCAAAATGTAGTATATGATTGAAAGATTTAACAGCATCAGTACATTTGAGAAGATTATCTCCAGTCTGCATCCTTTCAGGCTGAATAGGTTGTATGGACTGGTAGAAAGTTTTGTCATAATCATGATTTCCACAGGTCATCTTATCTGCATACATTATGGCTGAGTTACACCGCCAGCTTTCAGCATTTGTATCAGGCTTATAGAAATGTTCTATTTGAGAGACTCTCTGAGATGGAACAAGGTTTAAGCTCTGGCTACACTCTGCTCCAAGTTCACAGAATTCAGAACCTCTTTGAGATAGTACTTGTTTTTGCATGAAGACCATTTGCCTCATAGCTGTACTCTGGTTCATGTGATACATTTCCAATTGGTCTTTACATCCCAAGACTTCTAACCTGGAGAACCAAGGATCATCCCATATGTATCTTTCCAGCTTCATGCTATGGGATTGTTCTTCCTCAAAAATGCTTTGTGCTGGGATCAATGCTTTGCTTTCAAGATTTCTCATCCACTCTGAAATAATCAGAAAAAAAGCCATGAGAGCACACAGAAAAAACTTCTAAGAACAGAGTGGGAAAGGTGAGATTTATTGTCCATGTTACTGAAAAGGCACGTGTGAACTTGTTTTCAAATAGATTCATAACACAAAGCAAGATCATAATAGGGAAGACGAGAATCATGAACAGTGAACAAAAAAGTATGTGAACCAGAATAAGTGTATACTGAAAATCAATAAAGACCATTTAGGGGTATTCTGCCATGGAAAAAAAAAGACCAGAATAAGGGTGTGTGGTAAAGGAGTTGAGGTCTTGGAATGATCTAAGAGTGTTTGGCATGCTTGAGGCCTTGAAGCACACTGTCCCTGTATCTCTCGAGATAGTGTGTACAAATGACATTTACGGTCATTTATGGTGAACACCTGCTTTCCTTCTGGGCTCTGGAGCTTCGGTGATTGCGGTCAGTTTCACAGGCACTATGTATCCAAATGCCTGATCTCCAATAAACACCCTGGACTCCCAGGCTCTGGCAAGCTTTTCTAGTAGATGACACTTCACACGTGTTGTCACAACTCCTGCTGAAGGAGTTAAATGTGTGCATCCTTTGCAGCTCCACTGTTAAAGGACTACTGAAAGCTTGCACTTGGTATCCTCCAGACTTAGCTTCATGTGCCTTCTCCCTTTGCTGACATTGCTTTGTATCCTTTTACTGTCATATACCAGTACCCTGAGGACGATGACTTTTGAGTCCTGTGCGTCCTGGTGAATCACTGAACCTAAGGGTGGCCTGGGAGATCCCTGACAAAAGGACCCAGTGAATACTATTAAGGTGAAAAAATAAATAACTTGCTTACAAGATAAATAAGCAACCAGGCCTTTAACTGATGTTAAAATGATGGACGTGTCCTAATTCATTTCTGTGTTATAATATCCTGACTCCTATTTTGACACCTGCCCCCCAAACAGGAAGAACTGGCATTGAGAGAAAGTATCACCAACAAAGTTTCAAGCAAGGATCTTAACTATGATAATGTACTGTGACATTGTTTCATATTCTGTTCAGTCAATGACAAAATTCATCAGACTACAAATCACTATAGTTTAAGGATATTCCTACAGTTACAATTCTTCTAACAACTACAGAATGATTTGTAGAGCAAGGGCACACAAGACAGGCTTGAAAGGCAACATATTATGATGAAGACATCAGGAGTTCTAGCCTGATATAATCTGTATTTAAATACTGGCTCAGGGCACCTGGCTGGCTCACGTGCCCACACATATATAAACGCACACACACGTACACACATACATACTGTCTCTATACTATCCATAGAGGATGCTTCGATGTCTCCACAAGATTGTGAATCCAGTGAAATTTCTGGCAAGTTCACTATATGAAAGCCACCCACTATCACTGCTGAGGTATCAGTCTTCCAAAAACTGAAGGGGTCTGTCTCAGTTTCCTATTGCTGCTATAACTTATCACCACACATGTAGCTGCTTAAAATCACACAATCTTATTACTTTACAGCTTTGGAAGTCAGAAGTCCAAAATGGCTTTTCTTGGGCGAAAATCAGGGGAGCTTCCTCTAGGGGAGAATCTATGGTGTTGCCTTTTCCTGCTTTTAGAAGCTGCCCGAATACTTTGGCTTATAGCTCCTTCCTCCATCTTCAAAGCATATCACTCTATCCTTTGTTTCTGTTACATCTACTCTCTGTGTCTCGGACACTCCTGCCTTACTCTTATAAGGACCGTGCGATTACCATGGTCACTCAGGTAATACAAGATAATCTCTCCATCTCAAAATTTACTCACATCCGAAAAGCCCCTTTACCATATGAAGTGCCATATTCATAAGTTTAAGATGTGGACATCTTTTGGGGAGTGGGTGTCATTATTTATCCTACCACAGGGTCTAAGCCACAGACACCTGATTCAACCTAGACTCTTGTCCACTTTCTCTAGGTTTTTCTTCTCTCTTCACTATATACCATTTCCTTCCTTTTACTATTCAAGTCCATTACAATAGGGGCCCTACTTTGCTCAAGATCGGGCATTTGTTACTGATTACAAGCTTAGCTCCTAGAAGTTAGGCAATGATCAATCTTCATATAGATTTTGAATCCTTCCAGGAGAAACTTTAAGAAATGGTAACTGAACAAATGAATAATTCTTGTCCTACTATATACTCAGTACTTGCAGACTGAGTATCCAGCACCAGAGACAAGATAACAAAGTATCATCTAACCTGGAAATTAGAACCTATGTGATGAGAGGACACACCACACAGCTGTCAACAATGCACACAGTGTATCACTGAGACTGCTGGGATGCAGATGCTGGGTGGGTGGGAGGCTAGGAAAGGAGATCAGAGATCAGTACTCCCAGAAACAATCTAGGAAGGTTTCGCACAAGAGAAACGACATGAGCTCAGGCTTCAGGCCTTGCTTGAATACAGACAGACTGCTTCTGTAAGCATGAGTTAGTGAGAAAATGAGAAAAAAAGAAAACATTGGATGATCTTGAAATCTAATCAGTTATTTAAAAGGCTACTCAAATCACTGCACATTTACTGAGAGAGCTCATACTGGAAGATTTTAGGGAGGTAGATCTAGAAAAAAACACCTGAGGTAGCTAATAATAAGTAAGAATTTACTCATTAACTTGAGCTAGAATTTTATGAGGGAACTGAGGGTGATGTTGGTAGAAGCTGAATGACACAATTAACGTTTCAGAGGCAGAAAATCTCAGGAGTTAGAAGAAAGATTACATCTTGGAGAGGAAAAATGCAGGAAGTCAAGAAGACTTCTCAATTTCCAGGGTGGGGGACTCACAGAAGGCTGGTACCAGAGATATGCATCAAAAAGATGGGGAAACATAATCCAGAAGGAAGAGATGAGCTTCCTGGTTCTAGCAATTTCAGGGAGTTGGTTGAGGTGATTTGCAAGACAGCAGAAGTGTACGGATGGAGGTGGTGGAACCAGGGCTCAGGATGGTGGTTCAGGATGGAACTGAGAATGGTCAGCACCAAGAGTAGGAGAGTTAAAGACCCTGGAATTCAGAGCCCTCGATGGAAGGTTTCAGATCTGAACGGGGGCAACTGATGAGACTCCGAAAAAGCCCACTTCATTAGAATGGATGGGAAGAGGGGCGCCTGGGTGGCTTAGTCGGTTAAGCGTCCGACTTTCACTTAGGTCATGATCTCACGGTTTGTGGGTTCGAGCCCCGCGTCGGGCTCTGTGCTGACTGCCAGCTCAGAGCCTGGAGCCTGTTTCAGAGTCTGTCACTCCCTCTCTCTCTGACCCTCCCCTGCTCACGCTGTCTATCTCTCTCTCCTAGAAATAAATAAAACATTAAAAAAAAAAAAAGAATGGATGGGAAGACATTTATCTTTACAATTCAAGAGTGGCTACAGTATACTTTTACACTAAAAACAGAACAGATCATAATTTACTTTTAGAATGATGAAAATACTATATCCCTATATGTTTTTAGCTGTGTAAAGAAACTCTGGAAACATACAATAGAAATTATTAAAACTGATTACCTGGGGCAAGATGTCGGTAAAAATGGCAAAATAAGGGCCTCTGAAATTTCACCATTCCATTAAAGCAACCAAAACTGGAAAAAACTGAATCAATTTCCTCAGAATTCTATAAATTAACCAGTCCTACAGCAGCCCAGAGAAGAACTTATTCAAGAAAGATGCTGAATTTTCTCACAGTACGCTTTAGGGCACCGTAACTTACCCTAGTCCCATCTCTGGCTCCCCGGCTCAGCATCAGCCTTGGCAAATAACAGCCAATATTTCTGGTACTAGAGGGAACAGAACAAAGCCGGGGGTTCCCCAAAGCCTCATTCCCAAAGAACAGTCATTATTTGACCTATTTGGTGGTTGTCAGGCCCTTTATCAGGAACTAGATGCCTCTAGGGAGCAGGTATTTGTCAAACATCTACAGACAGTGTATTAAAGAGTCACTACCCTGAGATGATGCCAAACAGCTGAGGCAAACAATACACAAAACCACAATGATTTCTAAAAAGATGAGAGAGAAGACATTCTTAGGGGCTTTGAAAAATTCTAATACATTTCTGGAATAATTAAACTGCCAAAAGCCAAAGCCTAAGAGAGGATCCTGAACGCAGCAAGAGAAAAGCAGTTCATCACATCCAAGGGATCTTCATATGACTAACAGTGTATTCCTCTTCAGACCATGGAGGTGAGAAAGAAAAATACTGCCAACCAAGAATCCTGTATCGGGCAAAACTCTCTTTCAAAATGAAAGGGAAAGGAAAGCACTCCCAGATAAACAATCTGAAGAGAGTCAGTCTGCCAGCAAACTTGCTCTAAAACATATGGAGTCCTTCAGGTTGAAATGACAGGACACTAACCAGTAACTCAAAATACAGGACACCAATAAACATAACGACATAGGTAAACATAACAAGGCTGTTTAAATGCATTTTTTGTTTGTAATTTTCTTCCTCTCTTAGAAGACAAAAAAAGGGCGCCCAGGTGGCTCAGTTGGTTAAGCATCTGACTTCAGCCCAGGTAATGATCTCACGGCCACACTGGGCTCTGTACTGATAGCTGAAAGCCTAGAGCCTGCTTTAGATTCTGTGTCTCCCTCTCTCTCTACCCCTGCCCCACTCACGCTCTGTCTCTCTCTCTGTCTCTCTCTCTAAAATAAAAAAACATTAAAAAAAATTTTTTTTTAAAGACAAAAACAAAGCAGTAAATTAAGTCTGTTGATGGATGTACTATGTATAGATGTAATTTCTGACAATAACAGCATAAATGGTGGAGAATAGATATATACCGAAGGAAAGTTTTTGTATGCTACCAAAATTAATGGTATTAACCAAAGTACTTTACTAGAAATTAAAATATTAATTATAATCCCCAGGAAAACCACTAAGAAAATAGCTGAAACATTTATAGTAAAAGAAAAGTGGTTACCTGGGCGTGCACGTTCTGTGGGGGGAAGGGGGTAAGAATAATGTGGATAACAGCAGCAAAAATAAATGAGAGTTTTCAGCTCACATATTCTATGTAGCTCTGAGTTTTTTGAACCATGTGAATACATTATCTATATAAAACACTTTAAAAAAAAAAAAGGGTCTGTGGCTCCTGGATACAAGTTCGTCAATAAAGGAAATGAGAACAAACTAAAAAGCAGGTGAATGAGAAATCATCTTAGAGAAAGGGGCAGCACAGAATAGCACAGGCTTCGGGAGAATGGTTGGAGAGGAACGGAAACTGCAGCTCATACAATCTGTTATCTTGTTAATAAGCGGGCCATCTTTGCTCTGAATCAACAGCTGCAAGAAAGTCAATACATGGCATAAAGGTCCTTGCAGGGAATTGTGAATGTCTCTTAGGAAGGGAACATCTCATGGCCTCAGCCCCTTTCTCAAACAAGGAGGGCTTGGAGGAAAGTTCCTTGCTCCCACCTGCCCTCACCTGGACAAGTGCTCTGAGGATATGCTTGTTCCACTGACCACGGTTCTTCTCCTTGCTCCAACAGAGAGATGACCTCCGGCTTGGCAATCTGATTCCCTACGCGTGGAGGAAAAAACACAGACTTGTGTCGCCTTGTAAATTTCCTTGCCTGTTCTTCCCTGACTTCTCACTTAGGCAGAATAAGCAAACTTTATGCTTTATAAGCATTAGGAATTTTGTCCCTGAACCTCAGGAGGGCTCAAGATCATCTCATTTTTTTTTAATTTACCAAGTGTTATTCATCAGTGGTGGTGTTATGCATTGCTAATTTTTAAAATTGAGATGTAATTGACATACATGTTTCAGGTGTACCTGATTCAGTATTTGTATACATTGTGAAATTATCATTTAGTATTATTATTGTAACACTAAATCTAGTTAACATTCATTACCAATAGTTACAGCCTGTGAGCTTTTAAACACAGAGTAGCAGAAGGTACTGCGTGCAAACACCTTCATTTACTCAGGCAGCACGCCTTACCCACAGAGAGCAGATGCCCATAGGTCTCCAGCATCACGTCACGGTACAGGGTCCTCTGAATAGGGTCCAACTGCCCCCACTCCTCTTGGGTAAAGTCTACAGCCACGTCCTTGAAGGTCACTGGTTCCTAAAAGAGCACAGATGTTCCTCCTTAGCCTGCAGCCATACTCTCCAATGTTTTCTGGGGATGGAGTGAAGCTGACCACAGTGGGGAAGACAGGATACAGAGGAATTTTCCTGGATATGTTCAGTACTGCAACTGATTTGGGTCAAGTTTCACTGGGAGCCCTCTGAGGACCCCCTATTTGGGATGTACTCTTAGGAAATTAGTTATCTGGGCCCATGATAACCAAAACAAAGATAAGCAGGTCTCTCCTGAGACTTTTACCCAGTTCTAGTAATAGTGGCTAGCATGGACAGGACTCCACTAGGCCAGTGCCCCCCCTTCTCTGGAGATGAAGATACTCAAGGCCAGGATCACGGAGGACGCAGACTACAAGCACTGTCTGCAGGCCAAACGTGTTGGGAATCTTTGCTCAACATGTAGATCTAGTACCTGGAAGGGTGATATTAAATATTCACAGGCTGTCTTCCTGGCCATTATAGGGAGGTTTCCATTCTCAGATCATCTCTGTCCCAAGGACTGGAGCTAAGAGAAAGACAGCTTTGAGCAGAGTAGCCCAGGCCAAAAAGAATCAAGTACAAGTGCTGTCAAAAAACTTTTTGAGGGGCACTTGGGTGGCTCAGTCAGTTAAATGTCTGGCTTCGGCTCAGGTCGTGATCTCACGGTTAGTGGGTTCGAGCCCCGCGTCGGGCTCTGTGCTGACAGCTCAGAGCCTGGAGCCTGCTTTGGATTCTGTGTCTTCCTCTCTCTCTGACCCTTCCCTGCTCATGCTCTGTCTCTCACAAAAAAAAAAAAAAAAAAAACCTTGAGTTGTAAAATGTTCCAACTGATGTTTTTAGGAAAAATAGAACCAGGAATGCTCACTAAAAACAGAGGGGAAGAGGATTATAACCTTTTGCAATGAACGCATCACTCATAGTGCTCTTAAGCACTCAGTGTGAGCGTCAGTTATCTGGGCACGTCCAGGGTGGAGTGGGAGCACGCTTTCCCTTGTGATGGTGGTGGAGTGAGCTGTCCACCATGGGTGGTATGCTACCATCCCCACAGGCCTTGATAGCTTCTAGGTCCTCCTCTCCATTTGGAAAACCGCATTCTGGTCCATCTGTGTCAGTGAATTTCCATGCTGAGCATCCTGTGAACCTCTCCCCACACCTTTGCAGCCCACTATGTCGCTGCTACCTCCACATGGCCTTTCCCACTGACTTCCTTTCTGTCCCTGCTGGTCAAGTCTCACAAATTGAGTTTGTTATCTCTGATCAGGGTCACCCTCATGGCTGGTCTTTAGTGCAACAACTTTTACTCTGTTGATCTCAACTGCTCCCCCTCCACCAAACAATGCTTCGCTTAAGACACAGAACTGATTCTGCTGCAGTAATTCCCTTACTATGAAAACCACTTAACACTGCGGAGCAAAACTTCCCTTAGTGCAACTATCTCTGACCTTGGACTCACCACGGCCAATACCTTGGCTTTCTTGTACAGACATGCCTAGGGCCTCAGTTTCTTTGATGAGTGATGCTTCTATGTTTTTAAGTAATATAAGCTTTTTAATATAAACATAACATTCAGACAGAGAAGTGCACAAAGCCCAAATGAGCTGAAATCATGAGCTCAGTGTACTTTCACAGAGCATCACACCAGAGGACCAGCTGGGAGGCCATGCTTTCTCACCAGGGTGCTCCTGGTGTGCTCCTTCATGACACCTAACTCCCCCAGAGAGTAGCATCCACATGATGGCTTCAGTTCAGCTACACTTACAAGCTCCAAACCCACACCGTAGCAGCTGTCAAGCTGGTGAACTGAGCCACAAGTTAACCTCCCACCCTTCCCAAGACCCCAATGGAATCCCCATACACACGTAAGGAATATAAAGAACTACATCTAATAGACACTGAAGGACTGAAATCATCAAGGAGCAATTCTGCAACCTTTAATCAAATAGTAGGCATTGGCAATGGTCATCAGTGACTGCTACTTCACACATGAAAGGCAGACACGGAACATATCTGAATAACATGAAAAATAATGGAGGGGCAGCTATCCTTAACCTGACTAATTCAACACATCTTCTGAAAATGGGACAACCTTGGGGCACCTGGGTGTTTCAGTCAGTTAAGTGTCTGACTTTGGCTCAGGTCATGATCTCACGGTTTGTGGGTTCAAGCCCCACGTCAGATTCCGTGCAGGCAGCTCAGAGCCTGGAGCCTGTTTTAGATTCTGTGTCTCCCTCTCTCTCTGCCCCTCCCCCACTCATGCTCTGTCTCCGTCTCAAAAATAAATTTTAAAAACTATAAAAAAATTTTTTTTTAAAAAGGGACAATCAGACGTCCTGTGTCCACTAATGCAACCCAGTAGGAAAGAGCCAGCACCGCCTATGCTGTACTCTTGCCCAAACTCTGGGATCTGAATCTGCTCATCCCTCTAGTCCCATTACCAGCTTATAGGAGGCAAAGGGATGGGGGAACTCATCCGATGTCATCAAGAGGTCAAAATCAGGCAAATCAACAAGACAAGTGAACTGGTTTCCTCAGCATATTAAGCACACATAGTGGGTGGTCCTTGTTTGGATCCTGATTTGAACAAACCAAATGTAAAATGTATTTTGGGGACAACTGGAAAAACTGAACATTGCCTGGGTATTAACTAATAACAAGGAATTACTGTTGTTAATTTTGCTGGGTGTAGAAAAGGTACTGACAAAGTTATTACTTTCTGCAAAGTATGTATCTCTTAGAAATTACACAGAAGTGTTGATAATCAAAAAGACAGAATATCTGAGATTTGCTTTAAAATATTCCAGTTTTTAAAGTGTCAGGATAGAGAAAAAGGCACGAAGCTGAAAGCTGTCAGTTGAAGTTATTGACTACGGGTATCTATAACAAAGCCTCCACCAAGAGATGCTGACATCCTAAATCCCAGAACCTATGACCATTATGGTAACACGACAAAGAAACTCTGCAGAGATGTGACTACGTTAAGGATATTGATTTGGGGAGATTATCTTGGATCATCTATGTGGGCTCAATGTAATCACAAGGAGGGAAGAGGAGGATCTGAGTCAAAGGAGATGTGATGTTGGAGCAAGTCACCCTGAAGGTGGAGGTGGGAGCCACGTGCCAAAAACATGCAGGTAACCTCCAGAAGTTGGGAAAAGCAAGGAAGCAGATTCTCCCCTGTAGCCTCCAGAAGGAACACAGCCTTACAGACCACCCTCCCTTGTTTTTGTCTTTGAAAAATGTTGCTATTTATTGACATCTGAAGGAATGAAGACAAAATAATATGTCAGAGAGGAATATCTGGGAATATAGACTGGCTGACTGCCAAGAGCCTACAAATCCACTTTAGACTTCAGAGCTCTAGAACAAGAGAGTAAATTCATATTGTTCTAAGACATTAAGTTTGTACTAACTTGTTACAATGATAACAGGAACTAACACAAGGTTCAGATTCCACTTTGGGGTTTAAATATCTCCTAAATAAAGTTTGAGAAAGAGAAATATCCCAGCCAGTGAAAAGAAGAGGCCACTGGCATGGGGCGTTCCATACCTTCTTGCACGATGGGAAACAGATGAAAGAGCAGCAGACCAAGGGAAGAGCAGAGGGAATCCCAGCCCCGACACGTTAGAAGGGGCTCCGGTGGACTAGGTTCCCGGGAGAGGCGTGGGGCTCGGAGCTTAAATGGCAGTTAAGGCAGGAGTGAGAGGCAGGCTGACAACAGGTGACGAGGCAAGTCCCTACTCAGGACGGCTCTGCCAGCTGTCCCAGCTCCCAACCAGCCACCTGCGGGCAGCGCCACCAACTGCCCTGCACTTGCACTTGTGCAACACTGCCTCAACCCTGCTCAGACACAGGAGTGTACGAGGTTCTCTGGCTGCTTAGGTGAACAGCAACCCCAGAGTTGAAACCTCACTGACGTGGGGCAGGGGGGGTCTGTGGCCCGACAGCCAGCTGCATGCCCAGGAGACCGGAAACATAACCAACCTGAGGATCCTGGCCCAAGCAGGTCCATGGAGCTTAGGGTACTTTGTTGGGAGGGAGAGACAGAGACAGACAGACACACACACGCATGCGCACACAAACACACACATGCACGCACAGAGGAAGGCCAATCAGGAACCAAACCTGCTCAGCCACAGGAAAGCAGGACACTCAAACACAGCCTCACAGCTCTTCCCTGGTAAACACAGGAGACCAAAGGAGCCCTGGATCCACGAGGAACATGTGTGGCCCAGGCAGAGAGACCAAACGCAGGCGCCAAACGTACACAGGGTACTGGCAGTAGCTACAATCCTACTTTCAATGAACTGTAATTCCAGTTCTCTGATTGGAGGATTTCAGTATAAAACAGGATGACACAAGAGGGTCTCTGAAAGAACAAGAATTCATTAAATGTGAACACACAGTAATTGCTTCAGGAGGCCCATCGTGTTGTAAGAGAAAGCCTGGAATAGGGCAAGATAGAATTGTTTTTTAAATACGTAAGTTCCTTAAACAAGACACAAAACACTAGCTATAAACAAATACAGATAAGGAAACATGGGGCTGACAAAGACCACCACAAAGTTAAGACAAGGTACAGACTGGGAGAAGACAATTCATACACGGCAAAGAACCAGGACCCAGAACGCCTATAAAATGCCTACATGTCAACAGGTCAGAGTCTACACAGGTCTAGCAGCGGGAGAGACAAAGAGAAGAACTACAGATGATCAATAAGAACATGTAAAGATACACAACCTCGCTAGCAATCAATGCATAGTAATACAACCTACCGTTTTGGTCTTGAGCAATGCAAAACTTGAAAGACCTGACATGCCACCTAGCAGCAGAGATGGAGACGGGCTGTCTTTCACAGCAGTGAGAACAAGAAGAGGCTTTGCCTTTCCAACAGACATGTGGCAGTGAGGGTCATACCGCAAACACAAACACACCTTAAAACTCAGCATACTTCCAGGGGTACGTCTAGATAAACATGTAGATGTATGCACAAAATTAAATTATAAGAAGGTCCACACAGCTTTTCCTGGAATAATAAAAATGGCGGGGGTGGGGGGACTTCTAAGCACATCCTTAAAAGGGATGAAGAGGGCAAAAGGAAATGAACTTATCACATAGATGGACCTCAAAGCTGACCTTGAATAAGCAAAGAAAGGTATAGAAAAGCTATGGGTAGTAAAAGCTTGCAACTCTTGATCTCAGGGTTGGGAGTCTGAGCCCCACGCTGCTTACAGATGACTTAGGGGGGAGAAAAACTTAAAAAGAATTAGACTATCTATGTGATGTCTATATAAATAGCTACATTTGAGTAAGACAACTGATTAGCTGTGTACACACCTTAAGTGGTTATACTGGGTAAATGTAGGAAGCGGATGTGACTGGGGAACATTAAGTAAATACTACAAAACATTAACTGTCCATTCTGAGTAATGGAGACCATATTTGATTACTTTCCGTGCTCTTCTGTATTTATGGGATTTGTCAGAATAAAATTTTGAATAAGTAAAAAAGAAGTATTTCCAGATTTGTAGATGTTACCAAAGGGAAAGGAACCCATGGGCTGCCAAAGAGGAAGGACCAAAGACGCCCGCTGAATGCGTTCCCGTACTGAAGTCCACAGTCAGTAAAGGCCTCGAAGAGACAGAAAATGCAAAACCAAGACTAGAGGTGAAACAGAAAGAGGAGATGGAGGAAGTCAGGCACCCGTCTCACCACTGTGGAGAGACGAGGGACCCTAGAAGCTAGCACAAGGACAAAGCTGGTCCATTCCCAAGTAACCCTTACCTGAACTTGCACTTTACAAGCATCCTCTAGGATGACTTGCAAATGTCTCACCCAAGTCTCCTGTAATTATTCTTGCAATTTCACTTTGTTCATACGTACGAGTGCTTACCAGGGCTCTTTACAGCACTTTATGGAACCCGGCCGCACATCTACATCATGGGAGGGTTTGAGGGAAGATGTAGAGGGTGCAGAGCTGGGTCACAGCTCCTGCATTATCTGCTATCATGGACAGGTGGCCCATTCATGAAATCTGGGGAAATTCAGATGGTTTTTTGGCAACTTGAGAATTTCATTAGTATTTTCGGGTAAGCTCTTTGCAGAAAAGGAAAACAACTACACACATCCTCAGGACAGCCAGGGCTGGGTGCAGAGTATTATTGTTGCTTATGTGCACCCTTATCACGCACAAATCATCAGTGGATTAATACAGACAGGTTTGAGAGTTTCCGTATCTGAGGAGGCTGGCTCAAGCTTTTTAAATGGGGTATCGTCATTTTCCCTATTCTTCAAAATAATGGGATCTGGGCTCCCACTAGTTGAAACTTCACTATGCAACATGTTCCCCCAAAATGGACTATTCGATAACAAGGGATGACAGCACTTGATGTTTTCACCAGACGAATGCTTTATTTCAGTATTTAATTTGGAGGGAACAGTGGAGGGATATGGGGCTCTCATTAGTGTTCCTGAAGACCTCACTTAGTACAAAACTCACACGATTCAAGTCTTGAGTCTCACACAGGGAAAAATCCAAAGTGAGTGTGGGGAGGGGGCCAGGAGCATGTTCTCAGAAATCACAACTCTTCAGACATTGGAGGATGTTGTTATTTTAATTCTCCATTTTATTTTCTCAGCATTAACCCTAATAATTCTCAGGAACCCTCACATAAATTAACAGCAGGGTGCAGCCCAGTGGTTATTAAGGCTTCTTCACAGCATTTCATTGCAACTAACTTTTGCTCCCAAGCGACTAAGTCAGGGCACATTTTCAGCCTCGTCTCCCTGCTGATTCTTTTACAGAATCTGAAAGTGACTCTATCACATAACAGCAGTGAACATCACAGCTGCCCGAGTTCTGATGCCAGACAACCACCTCTGCACCACATGGTTCAGGCCCTCTGCTCCCTGGGACAGCTGTGCTGCCACGTGGGGACAGCATACTTGCGATGTGCTTCACCAGTCAGCTTTGAAACCAAGGGAGATTTCATCACATATTTTTAATTTGGGGGGAGGCATAAAGACGTTAATAATTTTCTACCTCAGTATCTTACATTTGCTTGATCCATTATTTTAACTTAGAAAAGAAAAACCTAAATATGGTAACGAAACTTTTTTTCTTCATCTTTCACAGTAAGGAGTCAATAGAGTAAATGTAAATTTCATGAATCAGGATGAAAATCTCTCATTTAAAAATATGGAGACAACCCTAAGGAACCAAAAACAGTGAGTTAAAAATGGCTGCCTCTGAATCATATAAACAAACAAAATATTGATATGTACTGCAACATAAATGATCCTTAAAAACATGCTAAGTGACAGAAACCAAACACGAAAGGCCATATAGCATATGATTCCCTTTATGTGAAATGTCCAGAAGAGATAAATACATAAAGAAGGTACATTAGTAGTTGCCGCGGGCTGAGGGTGGTGGGAACAGGGAGTGCCTACTAACGGGTATAGAGTTTCTTTTGGGGATGAAAATGTTCTAGACGCAGAACCAGAAACAGATACTGGTTGGTAATGGTTGCATCATTCTGTGAATATACAAAAACCCAGAGAACTATACACTTTTATGGTATTTGAATATTTTAATAAAGTTGTTATTAAAACAACTGGTTTTTCTTAAGTGGATGCCTCTAATGAAGAGACTGGGCAGGACAAAAGGGAGAAGACACATTTCCAGGATCATCAACTCCGCTGTCCTACTTCCTGCCACCTTTCCCCGATCATCTCTGCTGTTCTACTCCTCTCAGGACCAATCCTCACGCCCGTGCAGTCACGAAGTTGCCCTACGTGGACTCCCTTACACCTCTGAGGTCTGGCTCCCAAGTCCTAGTCACACTGACACCTGAAATGCCGGCCTGCTCCCCATGGCCCCCTTCCCCCCGCACTCCTGCCAGGGACACCCTTCCGGTCACAGTTCAGACAATGGCACCTCCTACTCCCTACACTTAGGAAGCTCTTTATTACCACCAGGATGGAGCCCTGGCTCCACAGTAGGCATTCAGGGCCTGGCTGGGTTCATCCTGGCCTCTCCATCCTGAATTCTAATCAAGGTCAGCCTTCACCCAGATGCTGGTCACGCAGTTCCCCAACCCCACCCAACACACCTGGGCGGTGCCAGGAAAGGCCGGGCCCCTGCTTACGAGGCCAGTGCAGCCCCTTTACCTCTTGGTGCAAGTACATCATGTCTCCCAGGCAGCACCCTCCCCCCACCGTGGAAGTCTGGCTGCTCTGTGCCCCAGTGACTCCATGCAGACTGTCTCCCACTTTTTGAGGCCTTAGTTGGGCTCAGCTCCTCCAAGGCTTGGGGCCTCCCTAAGCATCTCAGGCCTGTGTCCTGAACTACAGATGTGGCACCAGCAGGCCATGTGGCCTCAGCAGCCGACGGAACCACCTTGGAAAGGGGACTGAGAATTCCTTGGGACCAGGGCTTGGACTCGTCCATGTTCCCTGCCCAGCAAGCAGAGCTCACAGGAAGGCATCAACCTGAATCAGGCACCGGATACATGAGGGGAGGCGCGAGAAGGGAGGGGGGTGCTGTTGGCCAAAGGGGCTGCCCCTCATCCACCGCAACGACACACAGCATCTCTGGGGCTCAGTACTGTGAGCAGGCTGGTTGATAATGTGGTTCCAAGTCACAGAAAACTGAATGCTCTGTCTGTGCTCTGAAAGCAATAAACTTCTGGGCGATTCTTTCTTTATGCAAAGCCTAGTTGCTATAAACTGAGGAACACAAAGACTAGGATGGCGGGGGACAACCTGGACACCCCAGGGCACAGGACAGCCCTTCAGGAAAAGGCAGAGGCCCGCCTCACCTGGAGCTGGGTTGCTGGGAGCCCAGTGACCCTCCACTCCTCCTCGGGGCTCTCTTCCACAGGCCAGGCAGAGTCCTGAGGACACAGAGCTGGGGAGGAAAACAAAGTCACGGAGGCAGCTCTCCCCGCCACAAGCATGCCCACATGAATCCTTCCAGGTTGCGGAGACAGGGGTGGGGAGAAGGTCCTCAGCGAGAGCCAGTTCCTGTCGTCTCCGCTGGGCAAAGGACGAGACTCCTCTCTTGGCCCCCTCTGCTCAGAAGCACCATCTCTGAGAAGTGGTGCCAGTTCACATCCTTTCTGGGCCCGAGCTGTAAATAGTCCCATGCACCCGTCTCCTAGAGGTGTCATCATCACTCTATCTCCCAATGGAATGTTCTGATCCTTCCCTGTTCCAGCTCTGCACAGAGAAACCTGGACCAGAACTGCCCCCCTCATCCGCCCTAAATCCCCACCTGGCTCCCCAGCTCCTATCCTGGGCCATGGCAGGACACTGCTGAGAGAAGCCACAATACAGCAGCCAACATAGCCAATGGGGACACAGGCTCTTGACTCACCCCAGGAGGCCCACGGGTCAACAGCTGCCGTTCCCCAGGACTGGTCTGTAAGGACACCTGCACCAGATCAGGTTGGGACAAGAAAAGAAAAGGCACTGTAACAACAATCCCAGTGACTAAAGGCAACAAAATGGAAAAGCAGACCTGTCCCACAAATGGGCGTAACAAACTTCCATAAACAGAGAGAGGCCAAGAGCATGTAACAAAATCCAACATAACAAGCTAGGTTTATACCAGAAACACACAGGTAAGTCACTATCTGAAAATCTGACAGGACATAGCCAAGAATAATCAAGAATAGAATCACTTGGGGGAGTCTGGGTGGATCAGTCGGTTAAGCATCCGACTTTGGCTCAGGTCATGATCTCACTGCTTGTGAGTTCAAGCCCTACAGCCGGTTCTGCAGTGATGGCCCAGAGCCTGGAGGCTGCCTAGGATTCTCTGTCTCCCCCTCTCTCTGTCCCTCCCCTGCCTGTGCTCTCTCAAAAAAAAAATTTTTTTTCTTTTCACGTCAGACGAGTAATGTCTGTTGTGCGTTGTAACAAGGTTTAAGGGTGACACATGTCACACAATGGCGTGAACACCCAATCATCATGCTTGTGAACTACAAGAGGATCTCTCTCTCTCTCAAAACTAAATATTAAAAAAAAATTTTTTTTAAATAAAAATAATAAAAGAATCACTTGAATGGCTGGAGNGTCTCCCTCTCTCACTCTCTGCCCCTCCCCGCTCGCACTCTATCTCTCACAAAATGAATAAACATTAAAAAATAATTTAAAAATATATAAAATAAAAAAATAATCTAAGGAGTAAAGATACTCCCTCCATGTCTTTAGTGATAGATACACGAAACCTCACTTAAAGATAACACAACTCTGACATCATACTATTTACCATTGTTCTTAGAATTACATGCCAACGCTACATAAATGAGGAATAACAATAAAGGTATAAAATATGGCAATGATAGAGAAATTCTGATTGTATGTATGCCTGTCTTCTAAGCAATCCCACAAATCACTACAAAATCTTTCAGAATCCAGCAATTGCACTACTAGATTATTTATCCAAGGGATACAGGTGTGCTGCTTCGAAGGGGCATGTGCACCCCAATGTTTATAGCAGCGCTGTCAACAACAGCCAAAGTATGGAAAGAGCCCAAATGTCCACCGATGGATGAATGGATAAAGAAGATGCGGTAATATATACAATGGAGTATTACTCGGCAATCAAAAAGAATGAAACCTTGCCATTTGCAACTACGTGGACGGAACTAGAGGCTGTCATGCTAAATGAAATTAGTCAGAGAAATACAAATATCTTATGACTTCACTCATGAGAACTTTAAGACACAGAACGGGGGCGCCTGGGGGGGCTCAGTTGGTTAAGTGTCCGACTTTGGCTCAGGTTGTGATCTCACAGTTCATGGGTTCAAACCCCGNAAAAGAACGGATGAACATAAGGGAAGGGAAGCAAAAATATAAAAAGGGGGGGAGGGGCAGGGAGGACAAAACATAAGAGACTCTTAAATATTGAGAACTGAGAGTTACTAGAGGGGTTGTGAGAGAGGGGATGGGCTAAGTGGGTAAGGCACATTAAGGAATCTACTCCTGAAATTATTGCTGTACTATATGCTAACTATCTTGGATGTAAATTTAAAAAATAAATTTAAAAAGAAAAAAAAAGAAAATCTCTTAGAACTAAGACTACCAAGGGGCGCCTGGGTGGCTTAGTCGGTTAAGCGTCCGACTTTTGCTTAGGTCATGATCTCGCGGTTCGTGGGTTCGGGCCCCGCGTCGGGCTCTGTGCTGACTGCCGGCTCAGAGCCTGGAGCCTGTTTCAGTCTGTGACTCCCTCTCTCTCTGACCCTCCCCTGCTCACGCTGTCTCTCTCTCTCTCCTAGAAATAAATAAAACATTAAAAAAAAAATAAAAAAAAATAAAAAAAAGAACTAAGACTACCAAAACCACAAAATAACTTTGTCTTTAACACTAACCACTTTCCTTCTTCACCAACAACCAAGTTGTTTTTTTTTAAATCTCACTCAGTTCTAAGACAGAGAGACCCCCTCCAATCCCCCAAAACCCTCAGTCCCTCCCCAGCTCTGATCCCTGGCTGCAGTAGGCTCACCGCTGAGGAGGCCCGGAAGACACAGAATATGGACTTACCCCAGGAGGCCCACGGGTTGACAGCTGCCATCTCACAGGATCAGTCGACCAGGTGCCTGCCCAGAAGCACTGGATTCGGGTGAGGACAAGTGCAATATCAACCTAATGACAAAAATGGAAAAGACAAAAGTGGTCCTTTGTCTTAGAAGAGCCAGTGGGAACAGAGAAGTCAACCCATCCACAGAAGCAACAGAAGACTTGTAGGGAACATTGTAAGAAAACAGAATTTACATGTCAAAAACAATAGAATTCCTGGACATACATGAAGAATGACTCGAACAAACTGAAAAAAGGGCATAGTCCAGGATGAGGGAGTATAAATTTGTCAATGGTTCCTAAGAGACAGCCAGTGACAACCTCGTGGTAACTTTCTGGTTGATTTGACAAAAACTATTGTAAAATCTACCTGCACCCCCAAGAAATGAATGGTTGCTAGAGCGACGGGGGAGGGAGAAATGCAGAGTGACTGCTTAATGGGTGCGGGGCTTTTTTGAGGAGGTGATGAAAATGTTCTGGAATTAGATAGTAATTATTGCACAACTTTCCGAATACACAAGAAAAACCACTAAACTGTACTATAAAATGGTTAATTTTCTGTTACGCAGCCTTTGTCGAGAAGGGAGGAAGTGGGGGAGCGAAGCAAGAACTCAATCTGCAAGACCTACCGGGCCCAATTCTGCAGTTTCCGGATGCGGAGCCCAGACCACCAAGTCCCTAGATTCCAAGTCTTTGTGCAAGTCCCGAGACCTCTCTGAGGTATCAGGGCCAACTGGCAGAGCTCTGCGGATTCCTGGGAGTGTGGATGAAGCACCAGGACGCCTGCGGGGCCCCAGGAACACCGGGATCTGCGCCAAAAGTCAAGAGTAGGCAAAAGAGCCCACACCGCTGTTTCGCAACTTAATAGAGTCCGCCGTCACTGCACGGTTCCGGGAAGCAGGGATTGTTCCCCTCCCACGGTCGCCGTCGACCTTCAGCGCCTCAGGTGAACCCGCGCGGATGAGAAACACCCCCTGGGGAAAGAAAGGGGTTTCTTATTCCCATTAACGGCCTCAGAAGCGTCCTCATCCCCTGCTGCCTCATCACCTCCCGCCCGATTTCCTCTGCAACCCCCGAGGCGGACGCGATGCTCGGGGGCCCGGACCCGCGAGAGGCCGGCCTTACCTGGTTNCCTCCGCCTCGCCTGCGACCTATGGGGCGGCTAGTATCCCCGGCCCCGGGAACTGACTGTACCGTCCAGGGTCTAGACGGCCCACCCCGCCGCCGCTTCCCAACTTGGAAAGGCTTGGGTAGGTCGCCGCCCCGCAAGCCTCAGTTTACCCGTCTGTGAAATGGCGGCTCACCAATGCAAACTTGACGAAGTCTGGTCGTTTTCTGCATCCTAGATGCAGGTCTGAACTCTTTCAAGGGATCCTTTCATTCAACATTTACAATACTGTGAGGAAGGGGCTGTTCTGATACCCGTTTTCAGATGAGGAACCTGGTTTGAGCTTCTCGCATAAAACTCTTTAAAACATAAGGAATTGGGGGCGCCTGGGTGGCTCAGTCGGTTAAGCGTCCGACTTCGGTTCAGGTCATGATTTCGCGGGTCGTGGGTTCGAGCCCCGCGTCGGGCTCTGTGCTGACAGCTCAGAGCCTGGAGCCTGCCTTGGATTCTGTACACCTCTCTCTCTGACCCTCCCCTGCTCTGTCTGTCGGTCTGTCTGTCTCTCTCTCAGAAAAAAAAAAATAAATAAATTTAAAAAACACATAACGAATTGTTCCCAAATCTGTTTCCGGATGGCGAAGCTTTATGGGAGCCTACGTTGCCATCGACCTATGCTGGGATGTTTCCTGGAGTCAGCGAGAGTCAGCGCTTGCCGAGCCACGCTGAAGAACAGCAGGGAACATGGCTAAGGAAATCTCTGCTGTGGCGGCTGTCACTCAAACCACTACTCTGCATGGACAGGGACGACGTAAAGGCTCCTTACCCAGCACGGGGAGGGGCCCTAGGCCACCACCCCCAGCCTGCAGCCCTAGCCCAGCCTTGAACCCCCCCTCCCCATTGACAGCTCTTTGGGACCACGTTGGAACCTCTTTCCCGCCCGGGTTCGCGGTGACCCTCACCTCCAAGCTTCCCTCGCTCCCCCACCTATTCCTCCTTGTCCTGATTCATCTTGGCCTATGCATTCGTCCACCCTAGTTTTGGCTGCTCAGTTCGGGGAACAGCACAGTGATCAGAGAGACAACGAGGCGACAGACCCTTGAAACTAATGCAGTAATCAAGGTGGAAAAAGAGCACAGCTTGGATCATAGCGGTGGTGATCCGCGTCCAATTGTGGACTTTTTTTTCTTTTTTAATGCTTATGTATTTTTGAGGGACAGAGAGAGACAGAACAGGAACAGGGGAGGGCCAGAGAGGAAAGGAGACACAGAATCCAAGGCAAGCTCCAGGCTCTGAGCTGTCAGCAAACAGCACGATGTGGGGCTCAAACCGTTGAACCACAAGATCATGACCTGAGCTGAAGTCCGGTGTTCAACCAACTACGCCACCCTGGCGCCCACATTAGGTTTTTTTTTTTTTTAATTTATTTTGAGAGAGAAAGAGAGAAGAGAGTGTGTGTGTGTGTTAGTGGGGGCGAGGCAGAGGGAGAGAGAGAAAGAATCCCAAGCAGGCTCCACACTGCCAGCACGGAGCCTGATGTAGGGCTGTAACTCAAGAACCTCAAAATCATGACCTGTGCCCAAATCAGTAGTTCGACGCTTAACCGACTGAGCCACCCAGGCGCCCCTGAGAATGTTAGTATTTTAAAGGTAGAGGTAACAGGCAGTAGGTTCAAGGTTTTTTGCTTCATGGGCTGTAGTCCAGCCTGTAAGGCCCAGAGCAAGGCAGGCCCCTCAAGGGAGCACTGTTCACCAAGGGTCTTACGGAGTAGGAAATGGGTTACAGAGGTGTGAAGATACTGCTTCCTCTGACCCAAGCCCTTTCCCTCTCCGTTTACCCCAGGGTGCTGCTGTGCTCGCCACACTATGTCGTGGTAAAGGCTGGACTGTACAGCCATCTTGGATGCCCCTATATGGGAGTCTGAGCCGTGTCTGAGCTGCCACTGAGGTTTCTGAATGGGAAGAGATCACAGCAATAGCAGACACTAGGTTCCCCCAGGACATGCCTTTCCTCTGAGAGATGCCTAAAGAGTGCTCACCCCATGCCGCCTGAAGGGCTCCAGCTCCTTCCATTTTCTCACAACCAGATGATGAGAATGAAAGGTAAAGGGAAGCGGGAGTCCAGGGCACATTCTGGAACAAGTAAGGCCTTTCATGAGCTGGGTTGTAGGGTCACCAATAGTAAAACAACAGGTACAAACAAATTAGACTTGAAGTTATCTGTGCTCTCAAATCCTAGGATTAACTCATCTTCATCAGCTAGGAGCCCAGGACTCATTCATATCAACATTCTGTGGGATCGTGCGTCCCCCACGTGGAAGTCAGCATGCCTCTCCAGTGTCAGTGGCCAGGCAGGGGCCCTGCCCTTCCACACTCTTCCTTGCTGCCTCTGCCACCAGCTCAGCTTTCAGCCTGCAGTTTTTCACGTCCCAGAGACGTAATGTTAGAGGTCTGCTCGTTTTAAGAAAAACATGGAGGGGTGCCAGGGTGGCTCAGTGGGCTGAGTGTCCCACTCTTGATTTCCACTCAGGTCATGACCTCACGATTTGTGGATTCAAGCCCTACGTCGGTCTCCACGCTAATAGTGCAGAGTCTGCTTAGGATCATCTCTCTCCTTCTCTCTGCCCCTCCTCTGCTCCTGCTCTAAGAATTAATAAATTTTAAAATTAAAAAAGAAAGGGGGCGCCTGAGTGGCTCAGTTGGTTAAGTGTCGACTTCGGCTCAGGTCATGATATCTAGGTTTGTAGGTTCAGGCCCCCCATCGGACTCTGTGCTGACAGCTCCGAGCCTGGAGCCTTCTCTGGATTCTGTGTTTCCCTCTCTCTCTCTGCTCCTCCCCCACTTTCACTCAGTCTCTCAAAAATAAACATCTAAATAGTAATAATAAAAACATGTAAAACATAGTAAAATTGTAAGGATTTCAGTGAAATCACACTAACCTGGAAAAACAGAACATTAGCCATGCAGCTGAAATCCCTGTGTTCCCCTCTTGAACAGAAACCACCCTCCAGAAACAGTCGTTATGCTGAATGAGATGTGGATCTCCCTGTTTCTGAAACTTTACAACATATGTGTATCAATACAGAACATTTACTATGCATGTTTTGCATTCATGTAAATGTACCAATATAAGATTTTATCTGTAAGATAAATTTTTTGCACTGTTTACTGTTGCAAGATTTTTCATTTTTGATAGGTGAGGCTATATTATTTATTTTCACTGCTATCTAGTTCCTTTTGAATGAGTGTACCACAATTTATTTACCCCATCTACTTTTTTTTTAATATTTATTTTTGAGAGAGAGAGAAACCAAGTGTGAGTGAGGGAGGGGCAGAGAGAGAGGGAGACAGAATCCAAAGCAGGCTCCAGGCTCTGAGCTGTCAGCACATGAGCTGTCGAATTCATGAACTCCGAGATCATGACCTGAGCTCAAGTTGGACGCTTAACCGACTGAGCCACCCAGGCGCCCCTATCCCATCTACTTTTGATGGACACTTAGGTTTGTTCAGTAAATATTCACTAAAGAACCTACTGTGCAAGGAACTGGGAATAAAGTCGTGGATAAAAATCACAAAACCACTGCCTTCATGAAGCTCACATTCTAGAGGATAATGCACAACAGAAAAATAAGTAAAATATACAACACATCAGATGGGGATAACTGCTAAGGGCCAAGTAGGGAAAGGAGACAAGGAATGCTGGAGAGGATGGTTGTGATTGTAAGCTGAAGGCTCAGGGAAGGCCCCACTGAGAAGGTAATCCGCAAGCAAAGCCTTCAAGGAAGGGAGAAAACTAGCCATGTAGATATGGGGTGGGGGACAGCAAGAGCACGCAAGCAAAAGGCTTTCAGCTCCTATGAATGATGTTGCTGTGAACATATACAGGTCTCCTCACGGACACATGCAGGGTTTCTCTGGGGTAACCCCTCAGCGGTATGATAGGTCATAAGGCATGAATATTTATGTCCAACACTGATAGGTCACTTTGTTTACAAAATGGTTTCGCCTTCTCTTTTTTAAAAAAAATTTTTTAACGTTTATTTTTGAGAGAAAGAGAGACAAAGTGCAAGTGGGTGAGGGGCAGAGAGAGACACACAGAATCCGAAACAGGTTCCCGGCTCTGAGCTGTCAGCGGAGAAGCCAATGTAGGGATCAAACTCATGAACCACAAGATCATGACCTGAGCTGAACACTGAAGCTTAACGCAGCCACCCAGGCGCCCCAGGATTTCACCTTTTCACACGCCCATTAGCAATGATTAGGAGTTCCAACTTGTTCCACATCCTCACCAATGCTTCGTAGTGTCAGCTTTTTAAATTTTTGCCAGGTTTATAGGTAGGAAATGGCATTTCGTTGTGATATGTTTGCTCTTCTCTTATTGGTGAGGTTCAGCATCTTAGTTTCAGCCACTTGCGTTTTCTCTCCTTGAATTAAGTTCCCACTTCCTCCATGCATTTTTCTCTCAGGTTGTCTTTTTCTTACTGGTTTGTAGAAGTTCTTTACGTAAACTTAGCACGAATCTTTTGTTAGGAATATATCCTTTCCAAGTTGTGATTTAGCTTTTACTATGTTTATATCTTCTGATGCAAAGAAGGATTTTTTAAAATGTCTTTTCCAATCTAGATTCCTCTTATTCCACTTTCTTGCCAACTGCCTTGGCCATAACCTCCATTACAATGTAGAACTGGTGAGAACAGACATCCTTGCTGTGTTCTAATCTTAGGGGTAAAGCATTCAGTTTTCTTACCAGGAAGTATGACATTACCTGTGGATGTACAAGTCCTTTGTCAGGTTGGGAATACTGCCTTCTATTTCCAGTTTGGTGAGAGTTGTATTTTGTTTAAAATTTTTTTTTAATTTTTTTTTTTTAAGGTTTATTCATTTTTCAGAGATCGAGCATGAAGGGGGGAGGGGCAGAGAGAGAGGGAGACACAGAATCCAAAGCAGGTTCCAAGTTCTGAGCTGTCAGCACAGAGCCCAATGCAGGGCTTGAACCCATGAACCGCGAGATCGTGACCTGAGTTGAAGTCGGACACTTAACCGGCTGAACCACCCAAGCACCCTTGTTTTTTAAATCAGGAATGATTGTTGGATTTTGTCAATTTTTATCTGCAGGTGTTGAGATTATCGTACACTTTTTTTAGCTTGTTAATATAGTGAACTATATTTATTGATTTTGATTAAACTAACCCTGCATTCCTCAGATAACCCCACACAATCATGACTTTTTAAAAAATTTTCTTAATTTTGTATTTTTTATTATTTATGCATTTTTGGGAGACAGAGAGGCAAAGCGTGAGTGGGGGAGGGAGACAGAGAGAGAGGGAGACAGAATCACAAACAGGCTCCAGGCTCTGAGCTGTCAGCACAGAGCCAAAAAACAGAGCTGAAACTCACGGACCGTGAGATTATGACCTGAGCGGAAGTCTGATGCTTAACTGACTGAGGCACCCAAGTGCCCCCCACTTTTTCTTAATGTTCATTTACTTATCTTTGAGAGAGAGTGTGTGTGCATGCAGAAGAGGGCAAGAGAGGGAGATAGAGAATCTGAAGCAGGCTTTTTGCTAACTAAAGCCTGACATGGGTCTTGAGCTGATAAACATGAGATTATAACCTGAACCAAAGTCAGATGCTCAACTGACTGAGCCTCCCAGGGATTCCAAGACTTTTTTTTTTTAATGTTTATTTTTGAGAGAGAGAGTACATGGGAGGGGCAGAAAGAAATGAAGACAGAGGATCCAAAGAGGGCTCTACACTGACAGCAGGGAGCCTGATGTGGGGCCCAAACTCAGGAGCCATGAGATTATGACCTGACCAAAGTCAGACGCTTAACCAACTAAGCCACCCAGGTGCCCCATCCCAAGACTTTTAAATTTCTATTATTTTATTCTTATATTATTGGATTCAGGTTGCTAAAATTTTGTTTATATTTGTAACATATACAGTTAACAAAGGACTCGTATCCAGAATACATGCACAACTACTACAAACTCAATCATAAAGACAAACAACCTAACAAAATAGTCAAGAAGCTTGAATAAACAATACCAAGGAGCCAATAAGCACATGAAAAAGGGTTAACTGCCTTTGGTCAACAATCCAGAATGAGCTATCACTACACATTCACTGGAGTAGCCGAAATGAAAAAGACGGCCAATGCCAGATTGTGAAGAGGACCTGGAGCAGCTGGAATGCTAATACGTGGCCAGGACATGCACAAAGTATTACAGCCACTTTGTGGGACCATTGCTTAAAAAGCTGAACATACATCTACTCTGTAACCCAGCCATGTCACCTCTAGGAACTTATCCCAGAGAAATGAAAGCCTATGCCCATATATGTTCATGGCAGCTTTACTCACAGTAACCACAAATTGTAAACAACCCAGACCCATCAATCTGAGAAGAGATAAATCGTGCTACATTCATACAATGGAATAAACACTAATAAACACTACCCAGCAAAAAAAAAGAATTAATGATCCATGTAATGACATAGAGAAATCTCAAAGATTTTGTGCCAAGGAAAAGCAGCAGACACAAAAATGCACAAAATATATTATTATAATCTTACCTTAGGAAATTCCAGAATTGGCAAAATCAATCCATGCTGATAGAAATCACTGCTTGCTTTGGGGTCTAGAGAGAACTGTTTGGTAAGGGACAAGAAAGAACTTTCTGAGGTAATGGAAATGTTCTGTATCCTGACCTGCGTTTGCCAAAAATGATTCAATGGTGGGGCGCCTGGGTGGCTTAGTCGGTTAAGCGTCCGACTTTCGCTTAGGTCATGATCTCGCGGTTCGTGGGTTCGAGCCCCGCGTCGGGCTCTGTGCTGACTGCCAGCTCAGAGCCTGGAGCCTATTTCAGTCTGTGACTCCCTCTCTCCCTGACCCTCCCCTGCTCACGCTGTCTCTCTCTCTCTCTCTCTCTCCTAGAAATCAATAAAAAACATTAAAAAAAAAAAAAAGAAATAATTTCCTGGGGTGCCTGGTGGCTCAGTCGGTTAGACATTTACTCTTGATATTGGCTCAAGTCGTGATCTGGCTGTTGTGGGATCAAGTCCCACATTCGGCTCCATGCTGAGTGGACCCTGCTTTGGATGATTTTCTCTCCCTCTCTTTCTGCCCTTCCCCTACTCCTGTGTATTCTCTCTCTCAAGATAAATAAACATTTTAAAAAAAGAATTTATTTTTCTATTTTTCTAACTTCTTGTGGTGACCACTAAGTTTATTTACATTTCTTCTTGTTTTTGCTACCTTGGTACACCCATTTCTCTGTGATTCAGACTGACATTTGATCTCTTTCCTCTTTGTCTTTATATTTCCTGTAAAACTGTAGCAGTTTTGAACATAAAAGGAAGCCACACACTATCCCAAGACTCTTATTAATGAGTTATAGTCATTTCCATTTCCTTCTAAGCCCTTGTCCAAATGCACATATAGGGCAACACAGTCAATGATTTAGCACATTTCGCTGCAGTTGACTCTTGAACAATGCGGGGGTGAGCATGCTGACTCCCTGCACAGCTGAAAATCCACATATAACTTTTGACTCCCCAAAAGTAAACTAATAGCCTCCTGTTGTCTGGACAGGACAACCCTACCAACAACATAAGCAGTCAGTCCATGAACACACATTTTACATGTCATATGTATTATATACTGTATTCTTATAATAAAGTAAGCTAGAGAAAAGAAAGCTATAATGAAAAAATATATTTACAATATTGTACTGTATTTATTGAAAAAAATCCACATATAAGTGGACCTGCATGGTTATAAATGTTTTATAAGCATTTTCTGTGTTCATAATTAGTTTATAATGACTTCCTGAAACACATCTGAAGCAGCCCAATCTTCTAGCTCTGGGGGAACAAGGAAGCAAATAATAGCACTCTGGCTCTTTGGAACAGTCTATTCAGTCATTCATTCAAATACAATCAACCTACTTTGACTTTTGAGCAACCTTCCCACACTGGGTGATCACAGTAATTAGCATTATTGAAGCAAGCTTTGATCTCACTAATGAAAAATTTTTCTAAGGTATCAAATGGCACCCAGGTTCAGTCCTCCTCTGGGAATGGGTCAAAACACCACAAAATTTAAATGCATATGTATAATTATATACATGTAAAAATTATATACATGTAAAAATGTATAATTTTTATACATTAAAATGAAATATGTAGTTCTTTTTCCTCTGGCATGAGTTCTTTGGTGCCCAATAAAGTTAGAACCTTGACTGAAAGTTCTCCCCCACTGATGACATTTATACAGTTTCTCTCCGGTGTGTGTTCTCTTATGCTGAGTGAAGGATAAATGAAAACTGAAAGTTTTCTCACATTCATTACATTTATATGGTTTCTCACCAGTATGGATTCTCGTGTGAATTGTAAGGTGAGATCTGTGACCAAAGGCTTTTCCACATTTATCACATTTGTATAGTTTCTCTCCAGTGTGTGTCCTTTCGTGTTGTGTATATGAGGAGTGGTCACTAAATGCTCTCCCACATTCACTACATTTATAGGGTTCTTCTCCAGTATGTGTTCTCTTACGCACATTAAAATTAGACTTTCCACTAAGGATTTTCCACATTCATCACATTTATAGGGTTTCTCTCCAGTATGAATTCTCTGATGTACATTAAGGTGAGAATTTTGGCAAAAAGACTTTCCACATTTATTACATTCATAAGGTTTCTCACCAGTGTGAGTTCTCTGGTACAAATGAGGTGAAATGTCCGCCAGAAAGGTTTCCCACACTCAATACATTCATAGGCTTTCTCTTTAATATGAGTTCTCATGACCTGAGAGAGGGGTGAACTATGGGTGAAAAACTCTCCACTTTCTTTACAGCTATAGAGCTCGTCTCCTACATTAATTATCTCAAGTGTAGAAGGTATATGCTCAGGTTGGTATATTTACCACGCTCATTCAATTTATACAGTTTTCCCAAGGCTTTTCCACATGGATTGCCTTTACAAGCTTTCTTCACTATCAAGATTTCCTGATGATTTTTTAAAACAAAATTATGCTAAAAAAAAAAAATTATGCTGTAAGCTTTGAACTGAGTCAATTTGATGGAAATACTCTTTGACAAGAAATTTCTGTGAAGAAACAAAGTCTGAATTGAAGCTGCATTTTTCCACAACTTCAGCATTTCCCCAACCCCCATCCTGGGTCACTACTTGCCCTTGTTCACATTCCATAGGCCCCAAACTGCTGCCATACATCCTTTGCTTCTCTGACTCATCCCCAGACTACCAATCGTCTGCCCTGGTAGAAGGCCGGCAATCACCCACTGTGGATCTTGTTAGGTTCATGCTGCTGCTTGCAGACTCCTTACCAGAAAAGGCCTCTGTTGGTGGTGACTCTTGGCTTTTAGGTCTCTCTTTCCACTCTGGAGGAAATTAAAAACAATTTGGGTCCTTGAAAGAAAACTGCTAGAGTGAGAATGTCCAGATATGAGCAACAGGATGTGCACAGCAAGAGTAGATTTTTTTTAAAAATTTTTAATGTTTATTTTTGAGAGAGAGACAGAATGCAAGCAGGGGAGGGGCAAAGAGAGAGGGAGACACAGAATCTAAAGCAGCCTCCAGGCTCTGAACTGTCAGCACAGAGCCCAACGTGGGCCTCAAACTCACAAACCGTGAGATCATGACCTGAGCCGAAGCCAGACGCTTAACCGACTGAGCCACCCAGGTGCCCCAAGAGTAGATGCTTTATAATACCAACTAAGGGACACCTGGGTGGCTCAGTCAGTTAAGCATCCAACTTCAGCTAAGGTCATGATCTTGTGGTTCATAAGTTCGAACCCTGCATGGGGCTCTGTACTAACAGCTCAAAGTCTGACGCCTACTTCAGATTCTGTGTCTCCTTCTCTTCCTGCCCTACACCCCCCAAAAAATGAATAAATATTTTTAAAAACTGTTTTAAATGAAAACATTGAGTAAACTTTGAGAAGAGAATCCACGAAAGGTATACATAGTAAAAGAACCCCCAAGAAGACTGACCAATGAAAAGCGAAAAGTGTGAGTGCACAACAGGCAGAGGGGATGCCATTAGGGGACAGGCCATGGAACAGGCAGCCAATCGTAGAGGTAAGTTGTTTGGCTTAGGTCATGATCCCAGGGTTATGGGATCAAGCCATGCCTTAGGCTCCATGCTGAGCATGGAGCAGGCCTAAGACTGACTCCCTCCCTCCCTCCCTTCTCTCTCTCTCTCTCTCTCTCTCTCTCAACATCTGGGTGGCTCAGTCGGTTAAGTGTCCAACTTTGGCTCAGGTCAAGATCTCTCAGTTCATGAGTTCAAGCCCCATGTTGGGCTCTGTGCTGACCGCTCAGAGCCTGGAGCCTGCTTAGGATTCTGTGTCTCCTCCTCTCTCTGCCCCTCCTCTGCTTGTACACTCTCTCAAAAATAAACATTTTTTAAAAAGATACTCTCTCTTTCTGCCCATCTCCCTGCTCTCTCTCATTCTCTCTCAAACTTAAAAAAATTTAAGATAAAATAAAATAAAAACAGAACAGAACGCCTGACAAATGGACTAATGTACAGCTGGAGTTACAGGAGAGGAAGAGATCACAACAGAGGAAACATTTGAAGAGATAATGGCAGAGAGTTTATCTAGACTGATCAAAAGCACCAACCTGGATGTTTACAGTTCAAGGGCAACAATCTGCAGAGAAAATCTTGACTTTGACATCTGATATCAAAGTTCCTGACACTTCATTACATATTTCAATGTTAAAAATATAGCTGGTAAAACCATGCTAAATAACAGTCATTCAATAAAAACTAAATTCCCACTTTTAAAATGTAACTTTTTATTGTGTACCTATTAAAGACTTACCAAAAAAAAAAAAAAAGGTGAAAGGCAGAGAGTCTGGGTTTCAAGCGCCAGACCCAGAGATTTAAGAACTAAACAATCAGTGCTCTCTGATTTCATTCATTTTTCCCTGCAAAGAGGTCTCCTCTCCAAGGATCAGCTGGCGGACTGCACCTGCCTTTCAGACAGAACTGAAACACCAGTGGGAGCCTCAGCCAGGCCAGAGTGACAGAAGAGGACGGTCCAGGAGGAGCCAAGACTTTAACGTGATGACAGACTTTATGTGACAGCTCCCTCTGGGTACAGCATGGCCTTTAAACTAAACGGAAGTAATCAGAGCTAGAAGCCTGGATCTGTAGGAAAGAATTAAAAGCATCCCAAAAACTAAATACCTGGGGAAAATATTGTACAAAATTACTCTTAAATTCCTTTAAAAGGCTGTTGACTATATAAAACAAGAATAACAATGCATAGTGGAGTTTATATAATATGTAGAAGTAAAATATATGACAACAGGAAAAATTGTGATTATATTAATGTAAGTTGTTACATTGCTCAATGAGAGGCATAATACTAATTCCAAGTAGTATATGATACGTTAAGATGTGTATTCTAACCATAAGGCAAATAAGACTTAAGGTTATCCAATATTATAAAGACATAATGCTAAAAAGGAAAGAAACAAGGAGCCAAAATGGAAGAGCAAATAATACCCAATTAAGGCAAAAGAAGGCTGAATGGGAAAACAAAGGACCTAAGACCAGATGAGACAAACAGAATATAAAACCCAAACATACCAGTAATTATATACTAAATACAAATTTACTAAACAGTCTTAAAGAATAAGCTTGCTTCAGTGGGTTACAAACAAGACCGAATTAAATGCTGTTTACAAGAAACCCACTTTAACATTTCAACAGATAACCCGAAAGTAAAGGTATAGTAAAAGCCATATAAACCTGTACACTGACTGCTGTATAAGAAAGCTATTTGGCTATATTAAAATCAAACAAGTAGATTTCAAGACAAGAGGTATTACCAGAGGAAAAGAAGGACATTTCACAGTGATGAGACGGTATGTGGAATAGGAACCAGGAACAGACAACATCTAACATGTCATTAAACTCAGTAACACAGCTTCAAAATACATGAAACAAAAATTGATTTAAAAACATTAGCATATTTTTAAACAAATACAGTCACAGTTGGAGATTAACACTCTTCTTTGAGCAGCTCAAAGAACAAGCAGACAAGACAGTCCACAGGAACAAAGCGTGTGCAACACAATTAAGCCACTTGACTTAACTGACCTTTATCGGACACCACGCCCAACAGTAGCATAATACGCATTCACCAAAAGAGACTACACATTGTATCATAAAAACATTTCTCAATAAATTTCAAAGGACTGAATTCATGCAGAATATGTTCTTGAACCACAATGGAAATAATCTGACATCAATAACACAAATCCCTTTAGATGGAAATTAAACTATATACTTCACAAATCAAAGAAGAAACTACTTTCCTATGTTGTAGTTTCATTACTATTCAGTTCAAAATATCTGGAAAACAAAAATAATGAGCTGAACAATAATGGAAATGCACCATATGAAAATGTGCAGGATGCAGTTAAGATAAGGCTTAAAGGGAAATATATAACTATAAATGCAAACATTAGAAAGGAAGAAAGCATTAGGGTGCCTGGGTGGCTCAGCTGGTTAAGCATCCGACTCTTGATTTGGATTCAGGTCATAATCTCATGGTTTGTGAATTTGAGCCCCACGTCAGGCTCTACACTGACAACACAGAGCCTGCTTGGGATTCTCTCTCTCTCTCCCTCTCATCCCCTCCCCGACTTGTCCTCTCCCTTTCTCTCTCTATCAAAATAAATAAAACTTTTTTAAAAAAAGGAAGAAAGCATTAAAATTAACAACCTAAGCATCTAACCCAAAAAGTCAGAAAAGGGGAATGCAAATTAAACCAAGACAAAGAAAGGAAATAACAGAAAGGAGAAATCAATGGAAGAAAGAAAAAAGTTCAATCATGTCAACAGATGTATATGGAGCATTTGATTACCCCCATTCATGATAAAAACTCAGAAATAGAACTTTCTCTTGGGGCGCCTGGGTGGCTTAGTCGGTTGAGCGTCCGACTTTCGCTTAGGTCATGATCTCGAGGTTCTGGGTTCGAGCCACGCGTCGGGCTCTGTGCTGACTGCCAGCTCAGAGCCTGGAGCCTGTTTCGGAGTCTGTGTCTCCCTCTCTCTCTGACCCTCCCCTGCTCACGCTGTCTCTCTCTCTCTCTCTCTCCTAGAAATAAAATTAAAAAAAAAAAAAGAAAAAAAAGAAATAGAACTTTCTCAACTTGATAAAGTGCATCAGATCATAATTAATAGTGAAATATTGAATGCTATCCCTTAATATTAGGAGCAAGGCAGGATGGCGATTCTCATCACTTTTATTTAATATTGTACTGGATAATCTACCAGATTATCTGGTGACAGATACCAGATGAATGGCTGCCACACTGGGGGAGTCCTAAGTGATAAAAGACATAAGGAAATGTATGGGGAGATGAAAATATTCTATGTGTGGACTGGAGTATGAGTCACACAAATATACACTTGCCAAACTTTATTGGACTGTACTCAGGAACAACACTTCCCACTGTATGTTAATTACACAGCAAAAAAAAAAAAAATTAAGTACTAGAGGTACTAGCTGGTATAGTAATATAAAAAAAAAATCGGGGGTGCCTGGGTGGCTCAGTTGGTTAAGGGTCCGACTCTTGGTTTCAGCTCAGGTCATGATCTCATGTTTCATGGGTTTGAGCCCTGCATTGGGCTCTGCACTGACAGTATGGAGCCTGCTTGGGATTTTCTCCTCCGCCCCCATCACTCTCTCTCTCTCAAAGTAAATAAACGTAATAAAAAAGAAAAAAGAAAAAGCATGAAGTCTGAAAAAGAAGAAATAAAGAAATCTTTACTTGAAGATGACATGATTATGTAAGGAATCCAAGGAAACTGATAAATTACGAGAACAATTAAGTGATTTTAGCAAGTTCACACAGGATAGAATGTCAATTAAAGAATAAATTATATTAGAGCACCTGGGTGACTGAGTTCTTTAGGCATCCGACTCTTAATATCGCTCATGTCATGATCTCACTATTTGTGAGCTCAACCCACATCTGTGCTGTTAGCACAGAGTGTGCTTGAGATTCTCTCTCTCCCTCTCTGTCTACCCCTCCCCCGCTCTCTCAAAATAAACATTAAAAAATGAGTAAATTATATTTATATACACAAGCAACATTTAGAAAATGAAATTATATATAATATTTATAATAGTATCAAAATATTAAATTTCTAGGAATAAATTTAATAAAAGATGTGCATGACCCATATACTTAAAAAGTGCAAAATATTGCTGAGAGAAGTACCCACATAAATACACCATGATTGAAGAATTAGAAGTCTCAATATATTAGATATAAATTCCTCCAAGCTGATCTATAGATGTAAGGCACTATAAATCAAAATTCAAGTAGAAATGTTGTGAAATGAAAAAGCTGGATCATTTCTAACTGACAAACCAATTCTAAAATGATTATGAAAAAAGAAAAAATAATAAATAAATTAAATTAAATTCATATAAAAGTGCCAAGGACCTGGAATAGCCAAGATAATAACAAACAGGAAAGTTAGAAGATGATGGCCACCACCTTATTTCAGATTTACCATGAAGTACGATAATTAAGACGTATGCTGCAAGCACAGGGCTGGAACAATGGATCAATGGAAGAGCAGAGAAAGAGACCCACACGTATGCATTCAGTTGTTTTTCAACAAAGGCTACAGTACAATACCATGGAGGAAAGTTTTTTCTTTTTTTTTTTTTTTTAATGTTTTATTTATTTCTAGCAGAGAGAGAGAGAGAGACAGCATGAGCAGGGGAGGGTCAGAGAGAGAGAGAGAGTCACAGAGTCTGAAACAGGCTCCAGGCTCTGAGCTGGCAGTCAGCACAGAGCCTGACGCAGGGCTCGAACCCACGAAAGGCGAGATCATGACCTGAACGAAAGTCGGACGCTTAACCGACTAAGCCACCCGGGCGCCCTGGAGGAAAGTTTTTTCATTAAATGGTGCTAGAACTATATAACCTTAAGAAAAAATGAGTGCCTTGCCTACTCCCTCACATTTACATAAAAATTAACTCGAGATGGATCATAGGTCTTAACGTAAAAGCAAAAACTGTAAAAGTACCAGACGAAGACAGGAGAGCATCTTTGTAATCTTGGCATAGTCAAAGATTTCTTAGGATGCTAATAAACATAAACCTAACAATAAGAGAAAAAATTAATAAAATCAGACCTTGTCAATCTATCGCCCAACAATCTCACTCCTAGATATTAACCCAATAGAAATGAAAACACAGGTCCACTAAAAGCACTGCACAAAAATGTTGACAGCAGTGCTATTCATAATAGCCCTAAACTAGAGATAATCCAAATGTTCATTATCAAGAGAATGGATATCAAGAGAATTACAATTCATTCAAAAAGCAAAATATCTCTGGGGCACCTGAGTGGCTTAGTTAAGTGTCTGACTCTTGATTTTGGCTCAGGCCATGATTTCACAGTTTGTGAGCTCAAGCCCCACATCGGGCTCCATGTTCACAGCCCAAACCTGCTTGGGATTCTCTCTCTACCTCTCTCTCTGGCCCTGTCCTGCTTGCTCACTTTCTCTCTCTCAATGTAAATAATAAATTTTAAAAATAAAAATAAAATATCTGTAAAGAGTAAAAAGTGAAAAAAAAAAAGGAATGAAATAATAATGCATATAATATCATGGATGAATTTCAAAAATCTGAGGGTAAATCTTACACAAAAGATATAAAACATAATTCTTGGGGCGCCTGGGTGGCTTAGCCGGTTAAGCGTCCGGCTTTCGCTTAGGTCATGATCTCGCAGTTCGTGGGTTTGAGCCCCGTGTCGGGCTCTGTGCTGACTGCCAGCTCAGAGCCTGGAGCCTGTTTCGGTCTGTGACTCCCTCTCTCTCTGACCCTCCCCTGCTCACGCTGTCTCTCTCTCTCCTAGAAATAAATAAAGCATTTAAAAAAATTAAAAAAAAAAGATAAAACATAATTCTCATTATATGAAGTTCTAGAAAAGGCAAAAAGAACCTATGTTAGAAAAAAATCTCAACAGCAGTTACCTTTCTTAGATGGAAAGAGGTAACAAAGGAATTCTGTGAGGTAACGAAAATGTCCTCAAGCTCTATTTGGGGGAGAACTACATATAAGCATACATTTATCAAAATTCTTCGATTGTACATTTAAGATTTGTGCATTCTAAAATTATCATTAGCAAAAAAAATTAAAAATACCCATTGTCTTCAAAGTAACAATAAGATGGAGGTTGACTTCTCAACAGAAATCAGAGTCCAGAAGACAACTGCATGGTGTCTTTATTTATTTATTTTTTAAAATATGTTTATTTATTTCTAGGAGAGAGAGAGAGACAGACAGCGTGAGCAGGGGAGGGTCAGAGAGAGAGGGAGTCACAGACCGAAACAGGCTCCAGGCTCTGAGCTGGCAGTCAGCACAGAGCCCGACACGGGGCTCGAACCCACGAACCGCGAGATCATGACCTAAGCGAAAGTCGGACGCTTAACTGACTAAGCCACCCGGGCGCCCCAACTGCATGGTGTCTTTAACGTGCCAACACAAAGAGCACCCTGGGTGGCTCAGTTGGTTAAGTTTCCAACTTCAGCCCAGGTCATGATCCCACGCTTCCAGGGTTCGAGCCCCATGCTGGGCTCTATGCTGACAGCCCAGAGCCTGGAGCCTGCTTCAGATTCTGTGTCTCCCTCTCTTCCGGCCCCTACCCTGTTTGTACTCTGTCTCTCTGTCTCCCAAAAATAAATAAACATTAAAAATTTTTTTAAATAATAATACAGTGCTGAGGGGAAAAAAATCCTGACAAGCTAAAATTCTCTGCCTAAAGTATTTTTCTAAAATGAAATAAAGGCATTTTCAGGCAAACACAAAGTGAGGGAATTTTGTAACTCTGAAGGAAATGATTAAGGGAGCTCTTCAAGCAACAGGAAAATGACCCAGATGGAGTTATGGAAATGCCACAGGTAATGAAAACCACTAGAAAAGGAAGATATGAAGGAACATATAATAAAATATGACTGCAAAAACTGACTGCAAAGATCCTTTTACCAGCTCACCTAGGCAGGAATCTTGGGAGAGCCCTCTGTCCACCATCCATGGCTCTATTCTGAATTCTAGGTGAGCAACAGTACCTGGCTTTTGGAGTCCAAGGTCCTGCCAAATGAGTGATCAACTTGTGAGGTTTTGGTTTTGTTTTGTTTTGTTTTTTTTTTAATATAAATTTTGTTTGTAAGAACATTTTGTTTTATTTTTTAAAGTAAGTTCTATGCCTAAGGTGGGGCCTGAACTCACGACCCAGAGATCAGGAGTCGCATGTTTTAGGAACTGAGCCAGCCAGGTGCCTCAGGCTGGGAGGTCTGATGAAGGGAAATACTCCAGTGACCCCACATTCCCAGCTATGTCAAACCCACTCTGCCAAGACCCCAGGCAAATAGTTGACATGGGGAATGGCCTCACCCATGGCAACTAGGTGCCTTAAAGTCTCCAGCATCATATCCTGGTACCTGGTCTCTGGGCAGGGCCCAGCAGCCACCACTCCTCCCTGGGTGAAGCCCACCACCACATCATCAAAGGTTATCTGCCCCTGCAATGTCACCCACACGTCTGCTGAGCCACATCCTTATTCTTGGAAAGTTCCCTGAAGATCAGGGAGGGGCTATGTGAGAATGTGAGTGTGCAGCCAGGGGTACAGGGAGATGTCCCGAAAGGGCCTGGCTTCCAAGGGATGATACACCTGAGCCTTCCTGGGGGCACCAGGGGTCTGCATCAGCCATTTCAGAGGTGAGCCCGCATCACCCTGAAATGTATACCCCCTACGTATCTCACCCATTTATTGACCAACTAGTGATCTTCTATAAAACCAAAATGTACAGTTCTCTTTAGGCTTCCCCTTCCTGTCCCCTTCCTTTTTTATACCAAGGTTGCCAAGGGTTCTCTCTCCACGCTGGGCACTGTACGTAAGTAAGCATTTTACCCAATAGAAATTTTCTTAATCCTCACAACAGTCTTAGGAAGCACTTCCCAGTTCCTGGGCTCTGTTTTTTTGTTTGTTTGTTTTTTCAAATGAGGAGCCTGAGCTCAGAGTTTACACGTTTTGTAACCATGGTCACGTTGGCTTCATTAAAAACAAATTGAGAGATGTTCCCTCTTTTAGACAAATCATTCCAGACGATTGAAAGACGGGAACGGTTTGCTCCTTACAGGTGTGGTAGCTGAAGCCGTCTGGAATGCGGGTCTGGAATTTTCTTGCTGGGAGGTTTTGCTTAGGTCTTCAATGGCTACAGGATTTCAGGGATACATATGAGCACCGCAGGATTACTGAGGTTGTCCACGTCCCGCCGCCGGCACGACGGCTGAGAAGACGGACGGGGATGACGACCCAAGGCTGACAAGCGAAGACAGACTCCCACCCAAGCTTTGGGCCAAGAGTCCAGGCCCAGCCCGGGGAGGGAGGGCGAGTGGCCACTCACCGGGGGGCAGGCTGCCAGGATCCCCACGGCCATCGCCTCTGCTGACCCCGAGGTCCTCACGGAGTCACCTGCAGCCCCACCCCCTCCTCACACCGCCCGGCGCTCTCGCGAAGGACACCACGGCCCAGCCCCGAAGTGGACGAGCCGGCGCCGCGCCTTCCGTGGCGGGAGGGCATCCAGGCGGACACGACGGCCCCACACCGAGGGGCGCACCAGGCACTGGCGCCCAGCGCAGCCTCTCCGCCCGACGGCGGGGCCGGGCGCGAAGCGGAACTAGCAGGACCAGAAAGCCCCGCGCCGGGCCGAGGACTCCGGAGCGTCGGACCGCCGCCGCATGTGTGTTCGGGGAGTTGTAGTCTTACGGCCGGAGCCCTGGCTCTGTCCAGCAGTTACTGCAACGGAGCGCCCAGAGAGTCAGACTACATTTCCCAGAAGGCGCGGCGGTGCGGTAGCCGCGCGATGGACGTGCACGACCGGGCCCGAGCCGAGGATCGGACCCTTCCTGGACGAGTAGTCCAAACCCCCCGGCCAGGCGTCGGCTGCAGAGAAACGGGTTTCTCTCACTATGATTTCCAAAAGCTACCGTTTTCCAGGCTTCTGATCTCCAGAAGCGCGCAGTCGGCGGCTCCGGAGAGTCTGGGAAGCCTCGGGAAGAGTTCTAAATTATAGGGAATTCTTCGCCCACCAGGTGGCAGGGTGGTCACCCAGGGTCTTGTACTACACCTCCCAGAAGGCCCTGCGGCGGCGCGGCAACGCCAGCTGGTGGAGATGCGGCCTTCACGAACGCACCTACCTAGGCACGAAGTCAAAATCGGTGTCTTTATGTGCTTTTTGTGTGAGTCAGAGGCACGTATTCCAGTGTTATCTCCACGTCTGCGTGTTTCTGTTCATCGAGTGAAGGCAGGCATCCCTCGTTCCTCCATCCAGTGTGATGCGTGCTCCCCACTTAATCACTCTGGTGTCATAATCGAGATTTTCACGTTTATGTTTTCTTGACGGTAGCGCAACATTAGACTTTGCGTGGGTCGTTTTGTTCTCCGTTTGGAGAACTAAGATGTGAAGAAGCTCTCCCATACCGACAACCGGTATGGTCAAAAATCTGAGCGCGAAACCTGGGTTTAGGAAGGCAGGTACAGACACAGCTCTGGGTCCCCTTTCGTTGGAATCCTGGCCTGACCTCCCTCGGGCATGTGTGAGGTTGAGGTGAGCATCTGTTGCATTCCAAAGGTAGGCATCTGGCAGAGCTCTGAGCCCCGACCTAGTGCTTGGTGGAAGAGGTTTTCCACGTACTTTTCCTTTTCGTATCGCAGCCGATTTCCCCACAGGGCCGATTCACAAACCCATGCTCTCTATGCAATTCTTGCTGGTTCTTTAAGGAATTTTCAAAACCTCTTCCTTATGGAGAATTTTGTACATACACAAAAGCAGGCAACCATTATGTAGCCTCAGTCACCATCAACCCAGGGGGAGTCCCCACCGACCAAACCCAGCCACTCTGCCATTCTGTGTCATTTGAAAGCGAATCTCAGTGTTTTGTATCCTATTTTAACTACAATATGTAATTACAAAAACAAGGACCATTTTCTAATATAACCATAATTCCATTATAAATTTTTTAGAAAAAAATAATTTTGTGGGCGCCCGGGTGGCTCAGTCAATTGAGCCTCTGACTTCAGCTCAGGTCACGATCTCATGGTTGGTGAGTTCCAGCCCCACAATGGGCTCTCTGCTGTCAGTGCAGTGTCTGCTTCTGATCCTCTGCCTCTCTCTCTCTGTCTCTGCCCTGCTGGCACTCTCTCGTTCACCAAAAAATAAACGTTAAAAAAAAAAAGACTTTCAAAAAAGATTTTACTATTGAATATTCAGTATTCCAACTTAAAATTATCTCCACTTTTTAAAAATGTTTATTTTTGAGAGAGTGAGAGACAGAGCACAAACAGGGGAGGGTCAGAGAGAGAGGGAGACACAGAATCCGAAGCAGGCTCCAGGCTCTGAGCTGTCAGCACAGAGCCCAGCATGGGGCCCAAACTCACAAGCTGTGAGATCATGACCTTAGCTGAAATCAAACGCTTCAGCAACTGAGCCACACAGGCACCTCTCCCCTTTTTAAAATAGTTTGAGCAGGGGCGCCTGGGTGGCTTAGTTGGTTAAGCGTCCGACTTTCGCTTAGGTCATGATCTCACAGTTCGTGGGTTCGAGCCCCGCATTGGGCTCTGTGCTGACTGCCAGCTCAGAGCCTGAAGCCTGTTTCAGAGTCTGTGACTCCCTCTCTCTCTGACCCTCCCCTGCTCACGCTGTCTCTCTCTCTCCTGGAAAAAAAAAAAAATTAAAAAAATAAAATTAAAATAGTTTGAGCAGCCCAGCCGATCGTGGGCACGTCCCGATGGTTCAGGAACATTGCTAGGACCAGCACGGTCAGGCTGGCCAGCGTGAGCACCACTCAGGTCAGCATCAACCCAGGGGCTTGTCAACGACCAGGAAGGTGCCCGTCCTGGGCAGGCAGTGGACTCTGGCCTGGCTCAGGTACTGGTTCTTGGAGCACAGAAGACATTTATTTCTTCCTGTCTGTGGGAGACATAGAGTCATGCCTGCCATGTGATGGTAAGGAGGCCAGCCAGCTACATGGAGAGAGGATCCCATGAGCATTCCACATATTCCATGTATTGATTCATTCACTTCTTCTTTCTTCTAGCTTTGTTGACAAATAAGTGTAAGATATTTAAAGCGTACGTCATGATGATTTCCCTGCTGGCAGATCTGGCTGGATCCTGGAACTCGGGCTGCAGGCAGAGGACGGGTGAGCAGAGGGTGTTGTCAGTGACCAGTCCAGGGGCAGGGGCTGGGTTCCTGTGGGAACAGCCCAGGGGACCATTCCAGTGTCCTTCCCACACAAGAAGACAAGGCTCCTTTCAGCAGAAAAACACCAGAGTTCCAGTAAAGTCAGACTGGAGAGGCACCCACGGATGCAGCAAATGAAATGAGGCTTCAGGTGGCTCTGATGGTCGCAGGCCTGGTAACACTGTGCACAGCGGTGCCGTTCCAGTCTCTGGGGCACCTACATAAAGAACATGGGTACTAGTCTCCCCACTCCACAACCTTCTCTTGGACAGCCAGTGGGTCTGCTCAGGACTTGCAAAGAGATGGTCTGACTCCTTGAGCCCACCTCCTACCTGAGGGCAAGAGTCAGCTGGAAGGAGGCTGGGGGTGAGAGTGTCTTTGAGGGAAGCATCGGGGTGCTGGGTCCTCGACCCCCAAAGCAGAGCACCGTGTTCTTCCCTCTCAGGCCAGCTGAAAGGGACTTCAAGAGAATCCTCTGAATGTGGTCCAAGGATGGGCATCTACTCTCACTTGGGAAATCTGAAGGCCATCAATGACTGGAGGAGCCGAGAACAAAGGAGAATGGGGTTTCAATGGAGGGAGTCACACACCCACTGCTGGCTGGCGTCAGGGGGGCCAGGATGTCTCTGTGAGCCACCGCGGACACCTGGACACACCTACCTGAAGCTGGCAACTATGTTAATAAACAAATAAACAAAACAGCCCCCCCCC
>NW_027532826.1:107398-113135 GCF_008692635.1 Crocuta crocuta
CCTAAAAACTTTATGGGAATGTGTGGAGTGGAGTGTTTTTCCATCTTCCAAGTAAATTCTCCACCTCTTCACCAAACAGGCCCCTGAGTACAGACAAGAAGAACAATTCTCTTTAAAAAAATGCGGACAGAGTGGAACAGACCGTTGACAGTTTTCTGCCCTTGGAAAATGTCAAATTCTGTAACCGTCTCCATTAGCATCAAAGACAGTCTCTGCCCCATTCGGGATCTTGAAATGCACCTTCCTGAGAGGACACAGAAGCTATAGAAAGGAAGGGTGATATCATAGACAGGGGAGGGCCTGTCCCTGGGGTCTGTCCTAAATGCCACCAGCCAATGACCCTGTGATGAGCAGGTGAAACTCCAGGCAGGGCCAACTTATTCACAAGACCCATGAAAATATTTGAATTTTACCCATTTGTAAACTCAGAAGAAAAAAAATCAAGGAGCTCACGGGTGGTTCAGTTGGTTAAGTGTCTGACTTCAGCTCAGGGCATGATCTCAGGTTCGTGGGTTGGAGCCCCACACTGGGGTCTGTGCTGACAACTGGGAGCCTGGAGCCTGCTTCAGATTCTGTGTTTCCCTCTCTCTCTGCCCCTCCCCCACTTGCTCTCTGTCTCTCTCCCGAAAATGAATAAACAAAAAAAATAAAAGAATCTATAGAGTTATAATGGATATGTAATAATGAACGGAGCCTGGATTATGTTTGCCTAGATAGCAAGGGAGTAGTAAAATATGATTTTTGATTTTTTTAAAAATTAAAAAAATATTTTTTAAAATTTATTGCTGAGAGAGAGGGAGCAGGGGAGGGGCAGACAGAGAGGGAGACACAGAATCTGAAACAGGCTCCCGGCTCTGAGCTAGCTGTCAGCACAGAGCCCGACGCGGGGTGCGAACCCTCGAACCGCAAGATCATGACCTGAGCCAAAGCCGGACACTTAACCGACTGAGCCACCCAGGCGCCCCTTGATATTTTTTTTTAAAGGAGAAAAGGACTGGGGCACCTAGATGGCTCAGTCGGTTAGCGTCTAACTCTTGATTTTGGCTCAGGTCATGATCTCATGGCTCGTGAGTTCGAGCTCCTCACCAGTCTCTGTGCTGACAGTGCAGAGCCTGCTTGGGATTCTTTCTCTCTCTCGAAATAAATAAATAAACCTAAAAAAAAAAATGAGGAAAGGCCAACAAAAGTCATCGTGCAGCGGTGGCCCCAGGAACCCTGTCCGGCCTGGTGCTCCCTTCCTCAGCCTCCCCACTAACCACCCCCACCCCCCCGGAGAGCCCCAAACCCCACTGGGCCCACACAGCCTGGCATCTCGCCTTGTGGGCCTGATACCTCTGAGAGGGTCTCCCCTGCCTCCTCTGTCCCCGCCGTGTGACTGCTCCTGCCCATCGTCACTGAAGAGCGCCGTCTCTGTCCTGCCTTCCAGGCTTGAGCAGAGTGAGCGTCCTGCCACCAGCCCCTCCCCGAGTCATCCACACATTACTCTGTCACCGTCACCTGCCAAAGCTGTAAGTGCTGCATCCTGTTCCTGTGCCCTGCAGGGCAGGGGTGAGGTCCCTGCTATTCGCTTCCCAGAAAGGGTGCTCCCAGCCCCTCAGACTCCTGTTCCCTGAGCAGAGCCCCACTACCCCGCCCCCCTGCTGTTCTCCACTGGCCCTGGCTCCTGCAAGGCCACGCGTGCCCTAAGATGGCTTCCCAGACCACTCCATGAACTTGCCTTCCAGGGTATAGGTGGAGCGCAGGTGAACAGAGACCTCAGGGCCGCCAGGGCCGCTGTGCTGTGGCCGCTGTGCTGTGGACACAGAAGGCCTGCAGGGCAAGCAGAAGATTCAGGGGTGCTCAGGGTGGGCCATGTGGCTGCAGCTGCCCCGGCCTGCCCAGGGCCACTGGGCCCAGCAAGCCTTGCAAGGACAGAGAGGCGCCTGGGTGGCCAGGGGCACACGACTCCCCTGACCTGCCCCTGGGCCTGTAGAGTGAGCAGGAGATGACTACGGGGCCAGGGCCTGGGACGGCAGGTGTGTGGTACCTTATCCAGAACCGCCCTGGGCAGCAGGCTGTAGCCAGCTCTGCGGGCTGGGGGGCCGGCATTCGCTGGGAGTGGCCAGGGCCCAGGGGTGCCGGTGTGTGCAGTGGACCACAACCTGCCCAAATTGCTAGGCCTAGCAAGACTTTCATGGTCCCAGAGGCCTAGGTTGCTTAGGAGGGCTATCATGTCAGTGGGTGTTTGGTGCTCTGTCTCCCAGAGGACAGCGTCTGTCTTCTCTAGTGTCCACCACGAGTGTCACTGGAGGGGGCTCAGCACAGATGCTGGCCTGGCCTAGCCCCTGCTGGCCAGGGAGCTGCCTGGCTTTCCACGGTCCTCATCTTGGGCCATGATGTTCACCCAGGGCCACCTGAAGTGGACAAGTGGCTGGGCCTGGGAAGCACGTGAGGTCCCTGGCCAGGATCCAAAGGAAGGACGGGAACACAGGTCTTCTCGCCAAGGCTGGCAGGGGCGGGTGAATAACTGACCGGGGCAGGGCGGCAAGTGGTGAGGACAAGGGAAGTGTGGCTCGGGCACAGGCTGTTTCACGAGCCAGGACAGAGCTGGGGGACGACCCACCCGAGTTCCACCGCTTTCCGCGGACACCCTGAGTCGTGGGCCGGCAGGAGGGGGCAGTCACTGTACTCGGCAGAGCCTGGGGCATGGCCATCTCATAATCTAGCACTCCACCTAGTCTTACGGGTTAACTCGCTTCAAGCTTATGCACCCCTCGCTTGCTGACCTAAGTTCCTTGGTTTGTACCAGAAAGAAAGAGCCTACCTCCCTTGAGATCTGAAGACTACTGGTCTCGCGGAGGAAAGGACCAAACTTTCCAGGCCCATAGTCAAAAATACAGATACCAGCAAGTCTGTTCCGGGTCACGTCGCCAAACGACAAAGCAGCTCCCCATCCCTCCTCATTCTAGCCCCTGGCAATCACAACCGTTCTGCTTCCAGCCAACTGACTTTTAAATGGAAATTTACTTCAGAGTCATTCGGAACAAAAGTTTCTGCGGCTTTTAAATTGTTTGGAAACCTTTGTCTGGCACCAGACTGCCTCCCAGTGGATCTAGCATTCGAGCTAATGACCACAGTGTCTTCCACCCCAGCTCTAGAAACAAAGTGAATGCTCTCTCAAAGGCAATTTCCTGAGGTGTCTTGCAGAGTTATAAATACATAAATAAGACCAAAAGGTCACGCCAATTTCACCTACCAAGAAAATAAGCCAGAGAACTCCGGTCACTACGTGTGTATAATTTACAAGAAGGAAATAATAAACCCTCAGCATTTGGACTTTATTTTCCCATCTGTGGCTTCTCCGCACAGCAAGCGCCTGCTTGAATTCAACACTCCAGGGACCAGCAGCCAGCCAGAGATGATAGAGAGGTTCAGCTCTGACCACCCAGCTAAGTAGTCCCTCTTGCCACTCCTGAGACTTTATTTTTTCTGCCTACTTTTATTTTCTCGAAGGCACTTACACTTCCAGCAAGCATCTGCTTTCTTTGTTTACCTGTACGTAAACTGTGGGCCCTCAGAAACCAAAGCCACATCAGTCCTGCTCACTGATGTGTCTCCCTCACATCCGGTCCAGAACAGCACCTGGTAGGTGCTGCTGTCCAGCGGATAAATGACATTCAGTCCTAGGCTTCGGGAAGTGGGGTCCCCATATCCTTTCTTAGGTCCCCAACCCTACTCACATCCTCCTGCTACCCCATCTCAGCACTGGCTGTAGCCACCTTAAGCCCAGTCCCAGAGCTGTGAAACCGCCTTGAATCATTATCTTTCTCCCAATCTGAATTTCAAATAATAACTTTTTAGTATATTCTAAACATACTATTGGGATGTGCATACACTAAAATATATCATTAGTATTTAGAAGAATATTTGGTATCAGAATTTGGTTTAAATATGTCCCAAATATACCATTCGGATAAATAATAAGATACATTATTGTAATTAACATAGTATTTATTATTATTACTTATATCCCAACTATACTATTGGAACATATATATACTAAAAAAAATTCACCTGAAATTCAGATTTTACTAGGAGTTGTCCTCCCTTTTTATTTGCAAAATTTGACAACCCTACTCCGACATACACATACGTTAAAAAGGTTATACTGAATATATTTATATTAAAAGTTTTAAAAATATAATCAATATGGGTAACAGTTACACTAAAGAGTACTTACTGTTCACCCGGGATTTAAATTTAGGTGAGCATCCTATATTTTGGGGGGCACCCTGTATTTTTATTTACTAAATCTGGCAAGTCTACTGTGGGACATAGCTACACTGTAAATCACTTCTACTCTACATATATTTTCTAATTTTTAAAAGATACACTAAATGTGAAACCCATGAATACTAAAAAGAAAAATGGCTGTTATCTGCAATTCTGTGCCACCTGTGTTATTTATTTGCTCAACCTGGCAATCCTATTCTGGAACACGTTGTATTAAAACAGCCTTATATTTAAAAATATTTTTAACATACGAAATGTGGGAAACTCTTACAGTAAAACAAACAAACAAACAAACAAGAAACCACGTTGTTTAAATAGAATTTCTGCCTTTCGTGTGGCAAGCGCATCGCGAGAGGAGAGCGCTCGGGCAGCCCTCCCCATCGTGCTGCCCAGTCCCCCGCACCATCCTCACGTAGCTGCGCCGCGGCGTGCCCGGTTGCCGTGGCGACCGAATCCCTCCAGGGTAACTCTAGGGCGTTGCGGGGGCGAAGGACCTATTCCAGGCGGCTTCCGATTGGTCAGAGAAGCCCCGTGCGTTACGACCCCCTCCCCCGCCAGGGGCNGATGTCACTGCCCACCCCAGGTAAGCCTGGCCTGTCCACGAGGCTTTGAGCCCCCCAAGTGACACTCAGAGACCCCCTGCCATCAATCTAGATTACCCCCAGAGTGGATCTCCAGGACCTCAAGACCACAGCTCTCCCCGTGTAGGCCCCAGAGCCTCCTTGCTGCACAGACGTCAAGTCCCCACCCCATCAGCCTAAGACCCTTGCGTCTTCCAGGACCCCGCATCAGCCTGGGCTCCCCGTCTGGCCCACATCGCCACGTGACGACATCATCTCCCCCGCCAGAGGCCCCCAGACACGTGCCCATAGGCCTTGGGTGCTTTCAGCTAGGGGCCCCACTTGATCCCCTCTACATCCTCCATAAACTCAACTTCTCCCCACATAGACTTCGTCCCGGGACCCTGGAGGGTGCTGAGGGGCTGCAGTTCTCCACCCTGGAATCTTCCCCGGGGCGCACTTCCCTGCTCACCGGCGAGAAGGGTAAGGTCTGAGATCCCAGAGCAGAACGGCTGCTTGAACCCTGTGGAGCTGCGAAACGGGCCCTTTTACGTTTTCAAAACTACATATAGGAAAGTGTTGCTACAGCATAAGAGTGTTTTTGCCTGTGGTCTCAGCAGGGGTGACGGAGCTTGTAAACGCCACTCAGGGTGCTGGCGGCAGGAAGCAGACTCGAAGCTTACTGGCAGGGCACGGCCCTCGTGAGTTGCCCTCCCTGCCTTGGTACACCTCTCCTTTCTTCCTGATTGTAAAACCCACACACGTGCACATGAAAAGTTCTCCAGAGGATCCAGAAGGAAAAAGTCACGTGGAATGTTCCTTCACTTTTCACTTGTCATTAAGCATTTCCCATGTCATTAAAAATCCTTCTCAGTGTTTTTGTTCTCCCCCCCCCCCCCCCCCTG
>NW_027532826.1:113156-121908 GCF_008692635.1 Crocuta crocuta
CCATCACATGATCACAATACCATCTGGGGGAGATTCAGAGAAGTAGGAAGAACACGGGGCATATGGCTGGCCACACTTGGGCCTCTTTCCCAGTGGCCCTTTTTGGGACCCTCACATATCATCTTGCATCCCACTTTCCCCTGTACTTCATGTCATCTATATGTCATGTCTGTGCTTCCCTTGAGCATGTTTTATTACTGTGTATTTTGCAGTCCTAAATTCTTTGCCATGTGATGGGAGGGTAGTTGATTCCGCCAGGCTGGACTGTTGGGCACTTTTGTTGTGAATCTTGGTGCCTAAATCTTTGTCCCGATTTCAGATAAATTCCACAGCATGCGAACTTCCAGAATCGTCTTGATATACAAGCTTCCACAGTGCTTTCCAGAAAGGTCGTGCCAGCTTTTACTTTCACCATCGGATCAGCACAGAGTACAAGTGTTAAAAAAAAAAAAAATTCTCGTCTTTATTTTTATGACTAACATTTAAGTTATATGTTCACTATAGGAAGCTTGGAAAATGCACAAAATGCTATTTTCTCCCTGCCCTTTCCACTTTCCCTCTGCTGTTAAAGTCTCTATCCCTCCCTTGTCCTCCTCACCACCTCTTCCATCAGCTCTAACTTGGCCAGGAGTAGACAGCATAGGCAAGTAGAAAAGGCTAGAAAGACAACATAGGCAAGGCAGGAGGCCCCTATTGCACTATTGCATAGCATATCCGGCTGTTTCCATTTAAAGGGGACTTAAACTCCTGTTCCTTATTTTAAGTGCTCAGGAGCCACCTGTAACTGGTGGCTACCATGTTGGGCAGTGCGGATGGAGACCATTTCCAACCCCATAGGACGTTCTGCTGGACAGTGCTGGCTACTCCACCATGGCAGGAGTCCTGTCTCCCTCGATGTTCTGTAAACTGTGTGTTGAATGACTGTACGAAAGAAGGAGGGAAATGGATACTAAGCTAAGTAAGGAAATGAGATATGTTCATGATGAGATAAGGGTTGTGAAGACCACACAGTGTGGATGAGAAGACAAGGATCACATCCTGAACGAGAGCGTGGTGACACCCTGCTGTGGTGACAGCTGAGCTGGCATGAGCATTAGAGAGGAATGTGGTTAGAACAGTAGGTGCAAAGGCCCTAGGGTCACCAGTGCACCAGTGTCTTCACACTGTAGCCGATGAAGGCCATATGGCAGATCAGGTCAGAATGAGACGGGGAGGACTCAGGCCAGCTCCTCGGGAGCTGGAGGTCAGGGCAAGGAGGTGGGGAGCTAATGAGAGTCCTGAGCAAGGTGATGGCCACCATCTGATGCGGCCACTTTGCGCCTGCCCCTCTCTGCAGGCCCCTGACTGCTGACTGCGTCTGCCTGCTGCCACCTGGGTTTGTCTGGAGCCGCTGGGACTGTCCTGGGATCCAGTTCGCTTGCCCCCTGAGGCCGGAGAGATGCTCCCGCTGGCCAGAGCCCTCGCCTCCCCCAGGAGTTCCCAGCCCCCAGCCCTGAGGGACCAGGACAGGGCCCCGCAGCTGGACAGCCCTGGGGATACTGAGGCCTGGCGCCTGCGCTTCCGACAGTTCCAGTACCGTGTGGCAGGCGGGCCACACCGCGCACTGGGCCAGCTCTGGATGCTGTGCCGCCAGTGGCTGCGGCCCGAGGCGCACTCCAAGGAGCAGATGCTGGAGCTGCTGGTGCTGGAGCAGTTCCTGGGGGCGCTGCCCAGCAAGATGAGGACCTGGGTGCAGTCGCAGGGCCCCCGCACCTGCAGGGAGGCCGCTAGCCTNAAGTCTGAAAGTTTTTACAAGCTTAATTCTTGCTTAATTGTGGAGGGATTGATTTTGGGAGCTCCCTACTCTGTCATATTTTGGTGATGTTACCTTCCTGTTTGCTTTTTAAAAATAATAATGTTATTGAAACATAATTTCCATACCAGATCATTCACCCATTTAAAAATACACAATTCAGTGATTTCCTGTTATATTCACAGAGTTGTGCAACCATTATTATGATCTAATTCCAAAACATTATATTCCTCCCAAAAGTAAACCTTAGTAGTAAACCTAGCAGTCACTCTCCATCCTCCTCTCCTGCCTAATCAAATCTACTTTTTGTCTTTATGGATTTGCCTGTTCTGTACATTTCATATAAATGAAATCACACAATATGTGGCCTTTTGTGTCTGGCTTCTTTCACTTAGCATAATGTTTTCAAGATTCATCCATGTTGTAAAATATATCAGTACTCCATTCTTTTTTATGGCTGAATAATACTCCATTGTATGGATATACCACATTTTGTTTCTCCATTCATCAACTGATGGACATCTGGGTTGTTTCCACTTTGGGCTACGATGAACAATGCTGCTAGGAACATTCACATATGGATACTTGTGTGGACATGTTTTCATTTCCCTTGGGAACACACCTAAGGAGAAGTCCTGGGTCATACAGTAACTCTATGTATAACTTTCTCAGGAACTGCAAAATTGTTTTCCAAAGCAACAATTTGCTTTTTATGTGACACATTTTGAGCCTGTAAAACTATGCAAAGTATTATAATGAATACCCGTGTAACTGCCATGAAGCCATCTCAGAGCCTAACCTAAGGCAGCTTAGGTTGTTATTGAAGAAATGACACACTATGGAGTTCACTGGATCCTCATGCCCCCTCACACTCCTCTCACGCCCACTCTCCCAGTTGCTCTAGATGGGGGCAAAGCCTTGAATTTCTCATTGCATGTGCATGTTTGTACTTTCCCCTCTTATTTTGTAACCATAACAGTGTGTGGCTCTGCTTCCCAAGTCCTAAACCTTCTATAAATGGTGTACATTCTGTAACTGTTATTGTGCCCTGGCTTTTGTCCCTCCTACAATGTGTTTTGCGGTAGATCCAAGGGGTCCTGCTTCAACCATCTTTGCTACCTGACCACATTCCACCTCATAAAAACTCCTCTCCAGGCTTTCCATGTTAGTCAGTGTCACAGGAAATGTCCTCATGGGCCTCTCAGGAGCACCCGTGGGCATGGAGTGTTGGCTGAGAAGACCTGTCCTCAGCTGCCTCTGGGGTCACCATGGCCTCAGGCCTGGCAGCTGTGGAAAGGTCTGGAGCAGGTGGGGGATGGGGCTGCATTTAGAAGCTTGTCGGAAGGATGGAGGCGGTGGCACACTACTGTCCTTGCCTTGGCCTCACTGGGGGTCTTCAGAGATGTTCCTAGCATGTGTTGCCCACCTTGTGCAGGAAACCTGGGGATTTGGGGGCTCTGGGCCCACAAGCCTCTCACCATCCCTCTCTCCCACCCAGTTCTGGTATCTCTCACCGACCACCAGGACGGGAGCATCAGCGAGGAGGAAGACGGGAAGAACCTGAGGCCTCAGAAAGACCCATGCCAGGTGAGCCCAGGGCCCCTGGCTCCATACTCCCACATTCCCAGGGCAACACGAGTATCAGTGCTGTGACAGGCTCAAGGACATCCCATCCAAGCTCTGTGCAAGGCTGTCCCCGACACTCCCAGGAAGCCTGAACTCCACGCCTCTAAATGGCCCCACAAATCCCAAAACCTGCTGGGGCTCAATGCTGCACCAAATACAGTAAAATAGGGCTGTGCTCTGCTGCAGACCTCACAGACACCATCTTCATCCCTCCACTTGGGTCCTTGGCCAGTCCTTTCCCAGACACGAGGCAGATGCTATAGCCCATGACTACATGCTGGGTGGTTGAAAGAGTTCTGGCGCTACTACTCCAAGTGCTGGCACATAGGTGCTTGGGGGCCCTGGCCCGGGTCCTGTCTGTGTTAGTGTCTGTAGTAGTCTCATTCTACATGGCCCTGTAGATTCTTGGAGGGGCCAGGAAAGACTCTGAGAGGGTGTCCCTCACAGCAAGATCTGTTCCTGCAAAGGCCCCAAGTGAGAGGGGACGTGGGTGTGTGTCAGGGACCAAGGGAGCCTTGGTGTGGCTGGAGTGAGTCCCAGCCACTCTGAGTGATGGGGACAGACCTCCAGCAGGGACTGGAGTGATTAAAATGGGGTGGAGGGGATGGGGATGGGGCAGAACGTGTATATTTGTTAACAGGTAAATCATAAAAGAAACAAAAACCAAACTGCATTCCCTTCCCTCTGGCGCAAGATTCATAGCACCTTGCTCTCACCTTCCATTACCTCTGTGACCTCGCCCTTCCCCGAGACCACAGGCTCCTCTGTCTCCCACTAATCTGCCCCTGTCTCAAATGTTAGCCCTCAGTGCTAAACCCCTGTCAGGATCTTCATTCCCTGCACAGGACTGACCAGCAGCCTAGGTGTCCATGAGACATCCTTCCTTTAACACAGGGTCGTGTGGCCCCCCTCACTCATGACCAATACCACCATCTTCCCCTCCTAAGCCCCTCACGAGCAACCTTGAAGCATCTTTGGCTTCCTTCTGTTTTCATGTTCATGCTTAGAGACAAAAAGGACAGGAGTCATGTGCTTACCTTTTAAAAATGAGTATCACAGTGAGCTCACAGAAAGATGCTGAAGATCACCAGCCATCAGGGAGATGCAGACTAACACCATGATGAGACATCACTACACACCCGCTGGAATGACTAAAAGTAGAAAGAGGGACAGCACCAAGTGCTGACAAGGGTGTAGAAAAACTGGAACTGTTTCATTGCTGGTAGGAATGCAAAGTGGAAACATGATTTGGTTGTTTCTTATAAAGTTAAGTATATACGTGACATATGACCCAGCAATCCCATTCCTGGGACTGGGTATTTACTTGAATGAAACAAAAACTCATGTTCCTACAAAAACCTGTACACAAATATTATAGCAACTTTGTTTGTAATAGCCCCAAACCGGAAACAACCTACATGTCCATGTGACTGGATAAACACTCACTTATCCTGCACACCATGGAATACTACTCAGCAATAAAAAGGAAGAAACTCTTGATTCACACACAACTCGGGAGGATCTGAAGGGCACTATGATGTCAAAACAATTAATCTCAAAAGGTACATACTGTGAAATCCCATTTATATGACAGTCTTGAAAAGACAAAATGATAGCCACAGAGAACAGATCCGTGAATGCTAGGCAGGAGTTCTGGGTGGAGGAAAAACGTGACTATGCACGGGCAGGGCGAGGGAGTTTTCCCTGTGTGGTGGGACCGCTCTGGTCCTGACTATCAGAGTAGTTTCATGAATCTATATATGTGTTAAAATCGCAGACCTGTATATGAACATGTGCGCATACACACACACACACACACACACACACAAACACACACTTTTATACAATTAAGTCAAATTAAGACAAATTAAGTTAAATGAAAGAATCATTAAAAGTGAGACATTTTCCATCAAGCCAAAGTCCAGTCCCTTCTGCATCCCTAGAGATAGCCCCCTCTTATGCTACTGGGGTCTAGTATTATTTTGGGATTTGATTTGCATGGCTGGTTTTTTGAAGGACCCACCAGTCTGTATTTTTTTTCTTCTCTGGCCACTATGTTCTTCTGCCTGGAGACCATTTTCATTCTTTAGTTAATTAACAACAACAATAGAAAGACATCTAAACAAAAACCCGAGACAAAAGATGAGTAATGTACCCACTGCTCTGCAGAAGAGCCTGCCCCACCAAAGAAACACCCACGTACCTTTGTAGGCATCACCGGCAGATCATCTCCATCCTTGAACTTACCTGTGTGAGTTTCTCTCTCTGACCTGCTATGGCTGAGGGGAAAAAAGAGTTATTCTTTTTTTTTAAATTTTTTTAATGTTTTATTTATTCCTGAGAAAGAGACAGTGTGAGCAGGGGAGGGTCAGAGAGAGAGGAAGACCCAGAATCCGAAGCAGGCTCCAGGCTCTGAGCTAGCTGTCAGCACAGAGCCCGACACGGGGCTNTGCCCCAAAAAGAGTTATTCTTAATTGTCTTGTTTTAGGCTTTGTAGGAGGAAATATCTTTTTTTAAATTTCTTTATTTTGAGAGAGAGAGAATGAGCAGTGGAGAGGAGAGGGAGAGAAAAAGGGAGAGAGTAAATCCCAAGCAGGGCCCATGCTCAGCAGGTGGGACCCCACTTAGGGCTCAATCTCACAACCAGGAGATCATGACCTGAGTAGAAACCAAGAGTCAGACACTTAACCAACTGAGTCATCCAGATGCCCTGGAAATATCTTTTCAAGTATCTTTTTGTAAAACTTTTTATCATGGAAAACTTCAAACACACACCGTATGGTAGGATGAATAATGACTTAGACCCACCAAATGTCCATGTTCTCATTCCTGGAACCTGGGAATGTTACCCTAGGTGGCTAAAGGGACTTTGCAGGTGTGATTAAGTTAGGAATGTGAGAAGCAGAGATAACCCTGGATTATCTGAGTGGATTCTAAATGTAATCACAGGTGTGCTTAAAAGAGGGATGCAGAGGGAGGTTTAACTACAGAAGACAGGGCAGTGACCTGTGCATTGGAGTAGTGAAAATGGAGGACGGGCCACAAGGCAAAGAATGCAGGTGTGTCTAGAAGCTGAGAAAAGTGCAGGAAACAGGCTCTCCCCAGGAGCCTTGAGAAGGAATGAGCCTTGGCCAACACTAACATTAGCCCAGAGAAACTGATTTCAGACTTCTGGCCTCCAGAGCTATGAGAAATCTGTGTTGTTTTCAGCCACTAAGTTTGTCATGATTTGTTACAGCAGCCATAGGAAAGTAATACACACTGCATATACTAAAGTAGAGAGAATAATGAACCCAGGGTTGTATTAGGACTTTCACGGGCCCTAAGAATTTTTGCCCCATAAAAATCATGTCAAAGTTATATTCATGAGCTTCCACAAAATAGTAAAAGTTATATTTTATGACCATTTGATATAAAAATGAATATATTCCAGGCTAGAATAGTCACTATGTTCATTTTGTGTGTGTGTCTGATTTTAAAAGAAATTAAAACATTATCATGAGAAACTCCTTCCTCCAAAAGTTTTATGGGCTCTGGGCATTATGTTTCTGGCACAGAATGGAGAAGTCAGCCCCAGACAGGCCACAAGTACCTGACACATAGCCAGATGTGTTGATGGAAATCCCTTTCCTATCCTGGATTCTCCCCTTGGAAATCACACACATGCTCACACCCCATCTCCATGCATGCACTGCAAGTAGGGTCTGGGCTTCAAGGACTCTTTTTTTCCTGACTGTATCTATGATATCTTTTTATTTTTAATTGAGATATAATTGATGTGTAACATCAATTAATATGTATCAGGTATACAACATACTGATTCAGTATATTACAAAATGGTCAACTACAGTAAGTCTAGTTAACATCCATCACCACACAAAGTTACAAACTTTTTTCTTGTGATGAGGACTTTTAAGATTTACTCTCAGCAACTTTTAAATCTACAATACAGTATTATTAACCATAATCTCCATGCTATACATTACAGGCCCATACCAAAAGGTATGTACCTTTTGACCCCTTCATCTAGTTTGTCCCCCACCCCCACCCCACCCCTGGAAAACCACCAAGACTCTTCCTTTTTTAGACATAAACCCAGCTCCACTACTTCAACTAACACCATGAACAATAATCCCTCAACAGCAGTAAATAGCTGGTTAGCATTCACATATCCTCTCGTTCTTATTTTCTTTTTCTTGGCTGGTTAGATGACAGATGTGGGCCCTCACATCCCCCCATTGCCCAACACTGTCCCTGGAATGACCAGGTCAACAGGACTTGGGGGACATGTTTGTGTTTGGAGATAGAGAGAAGGCCCAGAAATGTCCCGGTTTCTGGGCCTGGCCCAAATGTGTTCGTCTGTATCTGCAGACTTTCTGCATGGCAACCTAAGCTTCCAAGCCAGGTGGATTAATATGCCCTAGCACACCGCCCCACCAACACACACCAACACTAATACACACAGGTCCTGGGCCTTCTCTCTCACTTAACCCCGCCACCACCCACGGTCATGGCCTTGGCCACTGAGGAGGCAGAAGTGGCAGCAGCTGAAGGTCTCAGGTGGTTAGGGTAGCAGGAAGAAGAGGGGTGGATTCCTGCCCACCCCACTGCAGATGGCAGCCTCTCTGATGACTGTTATAGAATTCAATAAGTGTTGTTTTATAATCAAAACTAGTACTTAGCAAGAAACAGAAAATCAATAATTCAGCCAAACGCACTATCCACATATCCCCAGCCTGAAAGAGAAGAATCTCAAAGCTTAATTCCCTCCCACTGCACCCTGTCCTCAGCCCCCTCCCTCCATGAGTCCCCAGCACCTATCAGTCCCAGCCTGAGCCTCTGGGAAGCCTAGAACCCTGCACCTGCACTCCAGCACCCCAGGAGGGGAGGGCGAGAGCAGCAGAAAGCAGACACCAACCGAAGATTCCAACGTGGGCTTGGATCTCCTGGTTGCTTCTCACTTCTTATTGGTCCCAATGCACTTTCTCGAATATTGTCCATTTGTATTGAGGGGTGTCACTGTGCTCTTTCTCTAGCCACAAACCCTGAATGATCCAGCCACTACAGTGGAAGTTTGCGGAGCCCTTGCCGGGTGCTTGGCTCTGAGCACGTTGCACAGTATCCCCTTTGAGGCCCAGAGAAGGAAAGCTCCCCTCCCAGGGCCATACAGCAAATGGGGCCAGAGCATGGATGCAAAGTTTCAGATTCTCACTCTTCCGTGGCAGGCGCTAATACCACTTTGTGTGATATCTGTGTGCCCCCTGGGGGGCGGGGTGACAGGAGTGCTTTGGTGACAGGTGAGACCTGGAGCCCCCACTGCTGCTCATCACCCTC
>NW_027532826.1:122235-124943 GCF_008692635.1 Crocuta crocuta
CACTGCTGCCCCCCCGCCGCGGGGGGGGGGGGGGCAGCTTGTTCTTGGGACAGTGCAGCTGTGAGGGACAGTTCAGAACCCCACAGGTGATATTGACCTGACTCCATACATGGGACTCTCTTGAATGCCATCTTGTCGCCATGAAATTGTCAGTGATTTTCAAGTGAGGGCGTATTAGTCAGGGTTTTTCACAGAAACAAAGCCAGTAGGATTTATGTTGACATACAAAGAGATTTACTGTTGCTTCTCGGCCTTTTGTCTAAGATCGTGTGCAGAGAGATTTCCTATACGGAACTGACTCACATGATTATGGCGGCCAAGAAATCCCTGAACTGCTGGTGGGGATTCCATCTCAAGTCCAAAGGTCTGAGGACCAGACGAGTCCCAGTCTGAGTCCAAAGCCAATAATCAAGAAGAGGTCCAATATCTGAGGGCAGAAGGTGACTGTCCCAGCTCAAGCAGAGAGCATAAATGCACTCTTCTGCTTTTGTGTTCAACTTGGGCCCTCAAAGGATTGGGTGATGTTCACTCACAGTGGTGAGGATGATCTTTACTCAGACTACCAGTATAAATGCTGGTCTTCCCTGGAGACACCCCTGCAGATACCAGAATGATGTTTTACCAGCGATCAGGCCGTCACTTAGCCTAGTTACAGTGACACATAGAACTAACCATCACAAAGGGGCCTTGGATTTCCATTTTGCAAGGGGTGGGGGCTCGAATTATGTCCTAGTAACAGCCCTCTGGGAATGTGCATTTGGGGTGTTAAATAAAAAAGGAAACCAGATTTGAACATTCCCTGGCAGACAAAGCCACTTAAGAGCCATAGTAAGTGAAACTTAATTTAGTGTGCTCTGCAAAACAAGTAAAACATAACCTGGGCCACCTTGTGCAAATGCCTCTGGCAATTATTAAAGAAACTTAAGTCATCTTCCTAAACACAGTGAAAGATAATCATTTTGAGCCAGCCCCTGCCACCAAGAAATCCCCTTTGTAATAAGTGTCACCAAAAAAGGTTAAATGCCTTCCTCACTTTCACTGTATAAGCCTCCAAACTTCCTACCAATCTTGGATTTGAAAAGTTCCCAGTTCACAGACTATTCCTATATGCACAATAAACTCTTACTAACTACTATTTATTGGTTTGGTGGCCTTTTTTGTTTTGGGGGGGGCACCTTTTTTTGGGGGAGGCAGTGGCTTTAGTTTTGCTATTCCTGGAGTTTTGAAAGGAGGCAATGGTGTCTGTCCTTCTACTGTGGTGGCACTGGGTGGATGGCTCTCTGGTGGCTGCTCCAAGCCCTGGGTGGCTTGGGGCAGTTGCTGAACGGGACTGTGTTTGCCATTCCAGGCATTGGAGCTGGGGCTCCCCCAGGAGGGCGAGTGGCTGCAGCCTGCCCAGCCCCAGCGGAGTCCCCACACCAGGGCGGGGGCCGAGGCATCCTGCACCCTGGGCTCACTCGGTGAGTGTTTGGGTCCTACAGCAATCCTGAGGGCTGGGAGTGGATCTTGGGCCTGGCAAGGGTTAGACTTTGCTGATGGTAGTGTTGGGGGCGGGTGGGGCTTTGGTGATTAACTCTATACTTCCTCCAGACTGAGCACACCAAGAGTGGGGACTGATATCGGCACCCCCTGCCCCAATAGCTATTCAAACATTTCCACCCCTTGACCAGGGCTTCAGCCTCCCAGCATGAAGGCAGACAGACCGAGGATGCTGCAGCATGGGCTCCCCTCAGCAGCTTGCCCAGGTGAGGACAGGGGGCCCAGGGCTGAGGGACCTGGCTCCCAACCCCACGTGCCCCTTTATCTTAAGAGAGGAAAGGACTGAAAACAAGAAGCCTCTACTGAGTACAGGCAGCTGGCCCCGCTCTTCTCTGCAGCCCCTGGGGAGCAGAGTATGGCCTCCAGCCTCTGCCCCTTAACTAACAACCCTTTTCCCTCACCCTCCCCAGGTCTGGGCTGCTTGCCTCTGAAGCCTAGTGTCTGGGATGAGCCCCCCTGTGGGCAGGTCGGGGACCGAGCCCCGAAGAACAGGCACTGCCTCCCCAGGCTGGCCCAGGACGCTCCCCAGGCAGAAGGGGGTGCCTGGCAGGCAGTGGCTGCCCCCAGCGACACTGTGCTTCAGGGCACCGGAGGCCAAGGGCCTGATCCAGAGGAGCCCCTGCCCTTGCCCCCTCAGCCCAGCCTGCTTGCAGACCTCACCCTCCCCAGTGCTCAGGGCAGTAGCCCTCCAAGGCGGGCTGGGGACCGTGACGCCAGCAGTCCCCACCTGCCCTTGCTCAAAGACACCAAAGCCTCCCCCGAAGAGGCAGGGCAACCGGCGGCCGCCCCCTCCTCCGAGAGCTCGGTGCCGCCGCCAGCGACCCCAGGGACACGGCCTTTCGCGTGTGCCGAATGCGGGGAGGTCTTCACCTGGGTCACCCATTTCATGGAGCACCAAAAACGCCACCTGGAAGAGGGGCCCTTCCCGTGCCCCGAGTGCGGCAAGACCTTCCTGCACGCCTCTGTCCTGGGGGAGCATCAGAAGATCCACCTGCTGGAGCCGCTGCGCAAGAGGCCTCGCCCGGGCGGGGCCGAGGCGCCAAGGGAGGCCGACCCTCAGGAGGCGGCAGGGCAGGCCCAGGACTCGGATGGAGGCCGGCGCGGGGAGCCCTCCCGTCTCGAGGAGCCCTCCGGCCGCGGGGAGCCCTCCCATCTCTGGGAGCCCTCCG
>NW_027532826.1:125058-131990 GCF_008692635.1 Crocuta crocuta
GGGGGGACCCAGGACCCACTTCCCTGTCACCGCGTCCCCCGGATGAGAGACCCTCGCGGACTCGTCCTGCGGGGCGACCCGGACCCGCCGCGTCTGCCTCTTACCCCCAATGACAACGACCTTCAGCGGACTCGTCCTGCGAGGCGACCCGGGACCCGCCACCCTCGCCGCCCCGTTCTCCAGGTAACAGCGACCTTCGGCGGACTCGTCCTGCGGGCCGACTCCGGACNGCTTACCCCGAGTGGAGAGCGACCCACGAGGGGCTCGTCTGGTGGGGCGACCCGGGACCCACCGCGTCTCCCGGGCTTCGCCGTGCCTGCCGCTTACCCCGATGACAGCGACCCTCTGCGAATTCGTCCAGCGGAGCGACCCGGGACCTGCTATCCCCGCCGCCGCGTCCCCCGGGCGACAGCGACCCCTGGCGGACGCGTCCTGCAGACAACCCAGAACTCGCCGCGTCTCTGGGTGTCGCCGCGCCGGCCCCGTTCCCCAGGTGACAGCGACCCCCGGGGACCCGTCCTGCGGGGCGACCAGGGACCCACCGCGTCTCCCGGGCGTCGCCACGCCTGCCAATTACCCCGAATGACAGCGACCCAAGGAGGGCCCGTCCTGCGGGGCCTCCAGGGACCCACCGCGTCTCCCGCTGTTGCCGCGCCCGCCGCTTACCCCGGGTGACAGCGACCCTCCGCGAACTCGTCCAGCGGAGCGACCTAGGACCCGCCACCCCCACCGCCGCGTCCCCCGGGTGACAGCGACCTCCGGCCGACTCGTCCTGCAGGTGACCCGGGACCCGCCGCGTCTCTGGGTGTCGCTGCAACTGCCGCGTTACCCCAGGTGACAGCGACCCCCGGGGGGCTCGTCCTGTGGGACGACTGAGTACCCACCTCATCTTCCGGGTGTCGCCGCGCCTACCGCTTACCCCGAATGACAGCGACCACCGAAGGACTCGTCCAGCTGAACGACTTGGGACCCGCCATCCCCGCCGCCGTGTTCCTCGGGTGACAGCGACCCCTGGCGGACTCATCCTGCAGGCGACCCGGGACCCGTCGCGTGTCTGGGTGTCGCCGAACCCGCCCGCGTTCGTTGGGCGACAGCGACCCCCAGTGCCGCGCTCAGCTCGGCGGTCGGCCGTCTGTGTTCCGCAAGCGAAAGGAGAGGAGCTTTGGCAGCGCCAGTTCCAGGAGCTTTTTCCGGGGGCGCCTGTCACCTGGCGGCCCTCCTGCACCGCCCCTGGTAGGCCACCTCCTGCCTGCCCAGGGCCTGGGAGCCTGGCACACATGCGGGGCTCTTCTATGTGATCTTTTCCTCTTTTCTTTTTTTGTCCCAGCCCCACCTTTTCCTTCTTCACTCCTTTTTTATGATAAAGTACACGTAACTTAAAACTTGCCATTTTAACTACTCAGAACCCACAATTCGAAGGCATTAAGTACATGCATAGGGTCATGCAACCCATGTATTCTGGAACATTTTCATCACTCCCAAAATGAGTTCCCTATACCCATTAGCAGTCACTTCCCTTCTCAGCCCCTGACACCCACAAATCTGCTTGCTTTCTGTTAGGATTTTAGGCAGGATTTTTAGGTCTGACCAAAACTGACCTGCACATGTTTCCATTTGGCTCACAGAATGACCTTTGCAGGGTTTTGTTTTCAGATAAACGTGAACATTTTTCAAACCACAGATGTCACATAAAAATCTGGCATTATGGTCACCCTGGATCTCCCAAGAGCAGGTGTTGGATCACCCAGGTGCGTCAGTTCACCCCACCGCTGCTGGGGATGGCCCACACGCACCTGGATTCAGCTTGGCATCCATCCCCACCCTTTCGTCACTGGGCACTGCTTGCCCCCAGTGCCAACAAAAGCCTTACAAGTGTCTTTTTTTTTTGGAACTTGGATTGTGTTGGATTGACTTTGACCCCACATAAGCAGAGACCTTTTCCTTCTAATCATCCATAAGTCGCCTTTCAATTGGAAAACTCTTTTCCACCTACCCCCCCCCCCCCCCCCCCCCCCCCCCCCCCCCCCCCCCCCCCCCCCCCCCCCCNCCAGCCCACGGCTGCTTCTCAACCACACTGCCTCCTTCTTGCACCCATTTGTAGCCTGTGTCCCCTGGCACCCTCCTGGGCCATGCAAGTCCCTCTGCTGCCTTCGCGCCATTTGCTGCGCTTGCCTTCTTGGAGATCTCTCTATCTGGGCCTCCGGACCCTGCTCTTGCCTCGCTCCAGCATCATGGCTTATCCTCACTGAGGCTTCCGGCTCTACTCCATGCCTTAATTTCTCATGGGCTTCAGCTCCCTTCCCAAGCACCTCCTTTCTCATCCTGCTGAGGCGGAGTTTCTTCTTTGGAGCTCAGGTGGCAAGGGGGGCGCTCTTGGCCCCAGTCAGCCCCTGTACCTTCGAGTCTGGCACACAAGATGGACAGGCATGTTTAAGATGACAGAATATGCGGACAAGGAAATCCCAGGGTCCCCACTGGTTAGTGACCAGTTTATTCCAATGTAGTTTTCATTCCAATCCCGTGAAATCAGAGGCACGTTCATAGCTCTCTGGGGGGGGAGCAGGATTGCAGGAGAGAGTGGGGGCTGCTGCTGGCAAGGCATCAGTCAGGCCCCTGACTGCCATGGGCCCCCACCATCCTTGTGCTAACAGCTCCTGAATCCAGAGAACAGAATTCTCTGAAGATGTCTGCCTTGGCATCCCACAGACCAACTGCCCTCTAGATATCTGCCTGGTGTCCCTCAGTCCACCTGAGCTTGTCCAAAGAACCCTTGTGCGAAAGAAAACCAACTGCCTCCCCTATGCCATCTCTCTGCCCTCCAAGGCCCCAGGCTTGCCCTGTTCCTTTTCTCCTCTGCACTTAACTGCACTTGCCTCCCCCCCCCCTCTTCTATCTTCTTTTCTCCATCTTTCGATGCCTGCAGCTGTCTCTAGGCAAGCTCTGCCTCCAGCCCGCTCCCCTCCATCCCATCCAATACCCACAGCCAGCAAGATCCTTCTGCAACAGACGTGCTGAGATGACGTAAAGCCCAGCAGATCAGTTCCCTCGAACCCCTTCCCACTTCAGTAGCTCTCCGCGCTGGGGTGGTGGAGGCTGGAGTCCTGTGCCCACTCTGCTCCTGCCTGTCTCCACAATGACTCCCATGCTGGGCCTCCTCACCTCCTCGAGGGATGCCTCCTCTGCTCAGAAAAGTGTTCACTGCAGCATTTCACCAGCACCTGGCTCAGAGCAGCCCTTCATGAGTGAGAATGAGTGAATTGTAACCGAATGAGTAAGTGAGCTGCAGCCGCTGCCACGACCCCACCACAGAGCTGCAGGGACCAGCCAAGGAAGCCTTACCTGGGATCTCTGAGGAGGGGGGCTGGCAGCATCATAGGAGGCGCCCCCTCAACACACTCTGCCTTGGCTGACAGGGGCAAGGATGTGGCCCAGGGCCGTGGGCCTGGACAGTCGCTCCTCCGAATCCTGATTCACCAGAGCCACCAAATTGAGTTAACTGCCCGGCCTGCCTAGTCCCAAGATGCTGCTCAAGCTGTAGTGAGATAGAGCACTGGCCCCCGTCTTCTCTTTCTCCTCACTCCTTGCATGCTTGGCTCACCCTGTGCCTTCCTCTGCCAGCATCCCCTGCAAGACCCCAACACCTGCCCATTGGGACGCTTCCCAGGCTCGTCTGTCCTCCAGCTCTTGTCACAGAGCATCTGCTGGGCCAGGCACCGGGTGCTGTGATGCAGCGCAAGTCCTCATCATCTCACGCTCCAGGGAACCAGAGGCGAACAGACCACCCTCCTCCCCACCGAAGCCAGGACCTCTGGGAGCAGAAGAGGCCTGGGCACTGCTAGGTTCTGAAGCTCCCAAAATGATTTTTTTTTTTTTAAAGGATGAAATATATCCACAAGGATAGACACTGTAATATATTTAAATGTATATGTCGAACAATTTAACAAAAATAGTGTGATGAAGTTGTGCTATCCATAATATGATTATAGAAATTCTTGAAAGCCACACTGATTTCTAATGCACCTGTTCCTGGTGGTGTCCTGTCATAACCAAGTGGAGGCAACTCCTGCAGTTAGAAGAAGTCAAGACTGGCTGAGTGGGGCCCAGCCACTGGTTACCAACATGGTCTGGAGTGGCGAAAGAAGCATAGAGCTAGCCTTTTAATGGACAGTGTTTTTAAACTCTTTGAATACCCTGTGAATCAAGAGATTAAACACACAGATCCAAATCTTTGGCTTATTTTGAGAAATTCAGACCTGGGACACTGGGCTTATCTGTCCACATGGTATCACTTGGCTGAGACCATCAGTATCCATCCCTTCAAACAGAGCCCAGCTCCTGCAGGCATTTGAGTTTGTGAAAGTTGGCTTGAATAAAAACAAGGATTAGAAGGCTAGAGGAAGGTAACAGAGGGTCAAGTCTCAAGGGAGGTGTGTAAGAGCAACGTGGCTCAGCATTAGGGCTGGGGTTTGTCCCCATGAGCAGGCAAGTCTACGTGGCACCATCAACAGCTCGTCACCAGGACTCTGCCCAGACCTTTTGGAGGAAAAGATTTCATCATGAGAAGTGTGTACATGTACATATCTTTTGAGCCAGTAAAAGAGAAGTTTGGGGTGGGGGGAAGAGAAGAGTACACATTTTGTGGAACATAAAACAAAAAAAATTTAAGAATCTCTTTGCATTTGGGTTTGCAGGTGAAAGAACTGACAATTGACATCTTATGTATATTTTAAAGCCTTCATAGTGTAGTAGAGAGAAGAGCAGGTGGGCTTTCAGTACGACAATCACAAATGTGGGCCTTTATAGTCTTTGAATGTACAAGACACTTTACAGAAAAGCCAGTAAGCTTGTCTTTGCCTTGTTTACATCAGTGCATTCTGATTTTGAGCCATCTGTTAATATTTTTTCATAACAACCACTGTTTTAGGGCTTTTGAAATTTAAGGTCTTTCACTCTTGTTGAGACTCAGCCTAATCTTTTCAAGTGTCTTTGTATGTAAAAAATGTACCCAGCTAGGTTTTTCCCTAACATGAGAATTCTATCTTCTCTGCTGTTTTCAGAGTTCTTTCAAACACATTGTTGTAGTCGAAGAAAAGAATGCCCTTGTCTTACTTTTACTCTGCTTCAAATTCAGCATGCAAGCCCTGATTTGAATAAATCAGTCGTTCTTAAAAGGGCAAGTGCACATGGCTCAGCCTTGGTTAGACTCTTTCCACTCACTGCTCCAGGGATGTTCCATGTACATCAGTGAAAGTAAGTCTGGCTTGAGTGGGGAATGGCGAATGTGCACACCTTGTCCACTGCCGCCTGGTCCACTCTTCGCTGCCATACCCGGGGCCCAGCGCCTGGCAGGCCTTGGTCAATGTTCAGCGAATGACAAAATCAGTGAGGGCACATGGGCTTTAAATATTATGCTGCTGTTCAAATGCACACATTTGACAATGACGTGAAGCAATTTAAAACCTGTCCACCTCGTGATGTTTCCTAGAACCCTGTACTAAGTACTGCAAGGCTGAGTCGACGTGGCAAAATGTAAACGGCTCTCGTGTTTGGCATCTTAGTGAATGTTTCCGTTTTAATATGTGTGTGGGTCATTGTTGTCTTGCATTTTGTTTGATTTTTGTAACACCGGTTGGTTTTACAACAATAAAGTTTACGGCACAATTTCCAATATTAAAGCAGTGTGTTGTAACTCCGAGGGGACTCACCTGGATGCTCACAATGCCTCCTCACTGGCCTCTCCGCCGCGGCGTTAGCGCGGCTGTGCCCCCGGTCCGGAGACTGCTCCTCCCCAGGCTCTTCCCGCAGCCTTTGCTCAGCGTCCCCCTGACCTCCCTGACCACTCTGTCTAAACTAGTCCCGAGCAAGTCTGCGCTGGAAGAACGCGGGGGGCAACGTTCGCAGGGCTCCCGACACAGCCCGCGTGGAGAGGACACTCGCGAGAGCGCCATAAGTACAGGCGTCGAAACTAGAACTCGGGTCCCGCGCGACGACGGGTGGGGCAGAAGCGCACGGAACCCGCCCCTGGCCCTCTGGGAGTTGTAGTTCAGCACCAGCCCGCGCAGGCGCAGTCCCAGCCAACGGCGGACGTGCCATTTATCCGGCCATCAGACGAGGGAATACGGCATGGGAGAGTTCTGAAGCTGGGAGGCAAGACTAAGGCCGGCGGGGTCCGCACGTCCGAACTCGGACTCGGACTCGGAGCCCAGCAGGCACGGCTCCGGGCGGAGACGGGACGAGCAAGGAAACACCGGAAGTGTGCGCGCCGCCCTCTGGGAGATGTAGTTGAGCGCCCGCCTGCACAGGCGCAGACCCGGCTGGTGGCGGCTGCGGCCTTTGTCCTGTGGTCCGGCTGGTAAGTAAGACTGGGGTGGTTGGAACGCGGGAGGCCGATACGGGAGGGCATCCGGAGTCTCACCGTGTGCGTCTGTGTTGAGCACCTTTTCCTGCTTTGGGTTCGGGGCGGGTCTCTCCGGGGACAGCGGGGGCGGGGCCGNTCCGGGTCCGGGAGGAAGAGTTGGGGCCAGGGTGGGGACCTAGCTTTGGCAAAAGGGGTGGGACCCTCCAGCTTCGGAGTCACAGCCAGAAGTCCTAGCTGGCCCGACTTTTCAGAGACTGGAGCCAACCTGACCTGCATTCCTCCCCTGCTTTGGTGGGACGTTCGGGATTCGGAGGGTGGGGAAGGCCGGGGCGCCGCTGTGGAGTCCCCTCTGGAGCTTCACCTAACTGAGGGGCTTCTCGGGATGATGATGAGGGAGACCAAAAGCAGAAGACTTTCATCCCAGCCGCCTGGAACCCAGAAAACAGACTCCCTACATGGAAGTCTTATTGTGCAACGACTGCAAGCTAGGTACCATCTTAGTCTCCTTCATTAATTCAGCGAACACATGTTTAGGTGCCCTGAGGGCCAGGTCCTGTCCTATACCCAAGAGCCC
>NW_027532826.1:132113-138290 GCF_008692635.1 Crocuta crocuta
CCCCCCCGGAGTCCCCTGGGGAGTCAGGGAGATGATAAGAAACCCATCAACACATTACTGAACAAGATAACTCCCATCTTGGAAACTGTGGTGAAGACCACAGGGCACAAGCGGGATGAACAGAATCAGGGTCATGAAGGGAAGGTACAAAGAGACCAGGGAAATGCCTTCTGCCTTTGGCCTGAGTTTCATCTGGGGCACCAAGCCAGAGGTGAGCTTGTGAATCGCCATCAACAGGGCCTGCATGTCGAGCTAAATAGATGCTCACTGAAGCAAGAGGCTTTCCTTCCAGCACCAGCGGTGTATACTTGTGTTCACTTGTTTGGCTGCCTGACAGCCTCCATGTTCAGCCCTTTCTACACCTTAATTTCTATAACTTCTGCATTGGGTCACCACTCCCATTTTGTGGGAGGGGAAAACTGAGGCACACAATGCCCGAAGACCCCATAACTGTCTAGCTGTCTGTCACGGTAATAGGAATAGCCATCACCCTGTTGGCCAACTGGGGGTGTGGCCCTTGCCCACCATGGCCCTCACTTTCTGTATTGGTGAAGTGGAGTAGGAAAATTCAAGGTACTCTGTCAACAATGCCTGGAATAGCACTGGCCACACAGTAGGTGCCCGGAAAATCCCAAGCTGAGGTTTCATTACTGTTGGGTTTGGCTTGGGTGCGGNAGGCACTTGCCTGGTCTCTCACCTCCGCTTTCCCCCCAGACTGCCTGCAGAGGAGCTGGCTGTTCCTGCAAGAGGCCGGAGGAGGGAATGACTGCTGGGCTCCTCACTGCCGGGGCCCCGGTGAGTACACCACCACCACCGTCACGCTCAGGCCTCCCAGGCCCTAGCCTCGGGTCCCCACCAGCCGCATTCTGCTCTCAGGGCCTTCGCCCTTATTCTGCCCCCTGCCAGGTACGTGTTTTGTCCGGCGTCATCCTCTTGCGGATCTCACACCTCACCGCCTTAGAGGGGATCTCCCTCGTTCCCTCACCTGCCCCGTTCTACTCCGGCAGACGGCACTCATCCATCCCACTGATGTGTCTGGCACTTTCTCAATTCGTCTCCATCCAGTCCCTTAGGGCGACAGGTACTTAGCACCTGCCATGGATGACTAGTGCCTTCCAGGCACTGTTCTAGGAATTGCAGGTGCAGGAGCAAATCATCACCTTCCCCGTGGGGCTCACAGTCCCTAGGAGGAATGTAAATGTGCCAAGTGACATGCAAGGAAATGAGGCCCAGAAGAAGATGGGCTTGGGCACCAAGCGTTAACCAGTATAGCCTAGAAGGCCTCCTGTGAAGTGGCCCCCAAACAGAGACCTGCAGGCGAAGGGGCACTCCAGACTGGCATCTGGAATTCCGGTTCTGATTCCAGAACAGGAATCCTGACCCAGGCAGGGGAACAGCGTGAGCAAAGGCCTAGAGGTGGAACCACGCCACGCACCCACAGGGAATGGCAAGACGGCAAACAGGGGCTCCTAGGCCAGCGGCGTGGGGCTTAGGGCCTTGGGAAGCAGCTTTACCGTTTGTGCCACACACAAAGGCCCAGCACACAGTAGGCACTCAGTGAATGGATGGAACAGTAAAGGTGCCAAAGCCTGTGGTCAGTGCTGGACACATTTCACCCTATGCTACCCCCACGTCAGCCCCATGAGGTTGCAGTGAGGAAACTGAGGCCCCGACGCTGGGAGTGGCGGAGCCCAGCCTCAGACCACCTGCCCCCAGGGAGGCCCCCAGTGCTGAGCACACATCATGCGGCCTTCGTGGCTCCGCAGACCTCTGCCCGGCTGCCCCAGCAGCGGCCCTCCCAATGTCACTGGAGCACTGACCCCTCTTGGGGTTTGAGTTTTGGCCAGCTCCGTGACCCTGCAGCTAGCACACAGGCACCACAAGGCCAGGTGCGTGTCTCGTTTCCATGCCGTCTGTGGTACCCAGAATGGTGACCCTGGACTTAGTAGGTCTCTGCAGATAATCGCTGAGACCTACTGAGTCTGGAAAGTGTGGGGGAAATAGGGACAGTGGCGAAGGAAAATAAAAACCTCCAAGCCCCCCGGCATGCTTCTCTGAATGGTGGCTCACACAGTGTGTGCCAGGCCCGGGGCAAACACATCATGTCATTTCCTTCACTCCTCCCAACAGCCCTCTCAGGGGGTCCTCACCAACTTACGGATGAGGGCGGGAGGCACCGAGCGCTTTAAAAGATGTACCTGAGGGGTGCCTGGGTGGCTCAGTCTGTTGAGTGTCTGACTTCTGCTCAGGTTATATATGATCTTGCAGTTTGTGAGTTCAAGCTCCGTGTCGGGCTCTGTCCAGACAGCTCAGAACCTGGAGCCTGTTTCAGATTCTGTGTCTCCCTCTCTCTCTGCCCCTCCCCTACTCACGGTCTGTCTCTCTCTTTCAAAAATAAATAAACATTAAAGGATGTAGCCAGGGTTGGAGTTTGAAGCCCTATCGTCTGGGTGCAGGGCTGGGTCTTGAAGATGCCACCGCCCCAGATACCTAGCTCATGCCCCATGGCCCCTCTCCTCTGGAAGAGAAGCTTTAGCAGAGGCAGACACTGCCAGGTGGGCCAGGATCCAGTATTTGGGCACCTCACCCCCCTCACATGGGGCAGTGACACCTGAAGTGAAGTCCACCCAAGCCCTGGACTTTGCCTCTGCTCCCTGGCCATCCACAGCTTGTGATTTGGTGAGATGGAAACTACCTTTTTGGAGGATGTTTGTGCCCCTGACCCTCATGTCCCTTGAAGAAACTCATAAATTCCCTACCCAGTCATAGAAGGAACCGGCGTCATATGGGAATTTCAGAAAACACGTGCAAGTGTCACAATGATGGGAAATGCCTCCGGAACCACTCCACACCCCCAGAACCCACCATCAGCCTCTCTTCTTGAGGAGCGTGTTTTTACCGCAGTGTTTAAAGGTCCAAAATTAAAGACTAGGAAACAGTCCTCAGGGGTTGTGTCACTGGAGATCCCGCATCCGGTTCATTTGCTTGTTTCCACCACTTCATTGGCCATTTTCTGTCTCCCCACTTTGTATTCAGCTATGGTTAATGCACAGTGTAGATTTACAGGGGTGTGCAGCTTGGTAACTGCACGTATGGACACCAGTGGACGTTCTTCTGGTTGATGCGTGGGAGGCTTTTAGCCCCCCCCCCAGGGCTCCTTCATACCCCTCCCTCAGTCACCATCATTATGGCATCTTAGGGTTCCTGTGTCTGCAGGACTGGGGTATGTCCTCTTCTCTCCTAAGACCCCCTTTCCTCCAGCAGAGCCCCCTGACCCCATGGGAAAACCTGGCCCAAGTCCTCAGACCTGAGAACCACCTGACCCCCCGAAGCCTGGCTGATGTCCCTGTTCAGCAGCTGCTCCCAGTAGCGGCTTATCACCAGGCTTTGCCTGGGTGAGGACATTTGTGTGTGATGTTTCAGGAGCAAGTGACCTTTGAGGACGTGGCTGTGGACTTCACCCAGGAGGAGTGGGGGCAGCTGGAGCCCGCCCAGAGGACCCTACACCGTGATGTGATGCTGGAGACCTTCAGGCTCCTCGTCTCCGTGGGTAAGGCCACACTCGAGCCCCCATTGGTCTGCCCCCAAAACAGATCCTGGTTCTCCTGGGTTAAACGTGGGGACAGGTCCAGGCCAAAAAGCAAATACCTGGGGTGAATTTTGGACTTCAGGGACCTGATGTTTGGTTACAAGTTACAGATCCCACTGAAAATGCCAAAAGCAAAAACTCCTGAGGTAAGAATGGTTCCCAAGGTAGACCTGAGTCTTCCTGTGGTGCTGTCAGGAGCCCCCCCCCGCCCCCCCCGCCTCAGTTTGCAGATGGGCCTGTCCAGTGTAAGAAGGGAGCTGTCCGGGTGCCTCTTCCATGTCTGAGACCAGCGGAAGAGACAGGGTCTGTGTCCTGGACACCCACGGAAGGCCCCTGCGGTGTCTTGGTGTGATGGCCAGGTCCCCTCCCCACTGGTCACTGTTGCCAGGGGGGCAGGGGAAGCAGCAGCGCCTGATTGGCTGGGGCTGGGTCACACATCCACCCAGAGCCAGAGGCGGGGGCCCTAAGGGCCTGACATTAGGGCCGCTACGGCTGTGGCCTCTGGGACCTGCATGCGATAGGGTACCGGAAGACTCCAGGTGGAGGGGACGGAGGGGCGGGAGGGGCCCAGGGACACAAATGCGCACTCTGCGGGTCTCCCCCTGGGCAGGACGTTGGCTTCCGAAGCTGGATGTCGTCTCCGTGCTGGAGCGGGAGGAGCTGTGGGCGGTAGAAGACGGAGCTCCCCGAGGCGTGTGCCCAGTGAGGGGAGACCCCGGCAGGGCTGGGAGGCCGCGGTTGCTCCCTGGGCACTCTCCGCACCTGTCCTCACATTCTTCAGAGCAGACTGACTACTCCGTCTTTTAGTAACCGTGCACCAAGCACCGGTTCTGCTGTGACCAAGCCCAAGCCCTCACCTTCATGGAATTTGCGTTCTTGATGAGGGAAGGGGCACACGATAGATGGGGAAAGTAGTAACTGCACAAGATGCTCACGGCACATGATGAACGCTGAGGAAGTGAAGCAGGTCATGAGGGAGAGGCCAGGGGCATGGGGAGGACCTGAGCAGAGACGAGGCTGGCCTCTCCAGGGAGGCAACGTGTAGCTGAAGCCGGAGTCAGGAGAACAGTGCAGCCGTGAAACAAGCTGGGAGGACAGACTTCCAGGCGGAAGGAACAGCAAGTGCAAAGGCACTGGGGTGGGCAACAGCCTCCTCTTGCTGCGTAACAAACCCTGCAGCCTCAGTGGTTTAAACCACAGAAGCATTTATGACTCCTGTATCTGGGTCAGTGGATCCTGTCCAGGCTTTTTCATGTGCCTGTGGGGGTTCTGCTCTTCATATGTCCCATCCACCTCCTGAGATCAGTACCAACTCTGTGGGAAGTGGGGCTGTCACGCCCACTGGCAGGCATTCACCCCTGGTGTCAGGCCCTGACCCCGTTGATGCATCGGCCCATCGCCAGGACCCAGAAAGAATGGCCAGCGTGTGGGAGGGGGTCAGGACAGAGTCTCCCCAGCAAAAGCGGTAACCAGTCCTTACCTAGGAACATTAGCTTTGTATGACTTCTCTAAAAAATCGCCACAAACACACATTATTTACCACTCTAGAGTCAGAAGCCTGAAACGGGCATCCTGTGCTCCATCCAGGTGTGAGCAGGGCATCGTTCCTCCTGCAGGGCCTGGAGAGAACCCAGCTCCTTTCAGATTCCAGCTTCCAGAGGTGCCCGCGTTCCTTGACCACACCCTTGTCCATCTTCCAAGTGAGCACGGCCCTTAGGTCTTCTCACATCCCTATGGCCGTGGCCCTCCTGCCCCTCTCGCAGCCCAGAACCTTGCTCTGAATATTAGCTTTGTACGACTTGGGCCCACGCCAGTAACCGGGGTAATCTCACATGACTGGCCAAGGTGCGAGGAATATGAATACGGATGTCTTTGGGAGCCACTGTTTTTCCAGCCACACCTGACTTGACCTCCTTTTTTTTTTTTTTTCCTTCCCCTGAACACTTCACTGGAGTATGACCTAAATGGGCGAGGTGCCCTCATCACACCTTCAGGCCAGTCCGGTGTGCAGAAGGGGCTGGGAACTGGGGCCGAAGGCAGTCCTGCCAGGATGGAGGTGGGGGTGCATTTGTTCTGCATGTCTGCTGGCCTCAGAGGAGGGTGGGGGTGCAGGGGTGACCGAGGGGGACAGAAGCCCCGCCCTCTGGAGCTCTCAGGTGGTGAGACGAACCCAACAGAGCAGATCCAGGCCCTCCTGTGTGGCTCAGGTCGTTTGCCCACCCTCCAGCGATGCGCTTCTCAGCGGCCTCCAGTCTGGGGAGCTGGTGGGTTTCTTCACATCGAGGGGAAAGTGGAACAGCAGCCCGAGCGCCAGGCAGAAAGCACACCTGAGCGGTGGCAGAGCCGGGCTGGGCGGGCCTTCGCCCCTGCGATGGTTCTTCCTCTGGCACCGTCTGGCACCACGGGGACTGCTTTCACCTGGGCCTGGCCATGGCTCTGCTCCTTCCAGCCCGGGGCGTCTGTCCACAGCTTGCGCGGATGCCCTCTGTCTGCCCCGCGCCATGTCCCTGCTTCGTTCCCCGTGCTCCCCTTGCACGCCCTACCCAAGCCCCTGAGCCAGCCCCCCCCCACCCCCCCCCCCCCCCGCC
>NW_027532826.1:138396-186140 GCF_008692635.1 Crocuta crocuta
CCCCCCCCCCAAACCCTTCCCTCCAAACAGAAATCAAGGAATATTTCCATCTTTTGTTTTTCTTCTAGATTTGGAAACCAGACCCAGAAACAAAGCGTCAGCTCCAAAGCGAAACATCACTGAAGGAATACCCAGCAGTATCCTGGCAGAAAGGTTCCCGTGGGATGGTCTTTGGCACTCTGAGGGCGACCATGCGGAGGGCCGCCGGGGACAGAGTCGTGAGAGCCCAGAGAGCCGTGTGGTGAAGACACCCATGCAGCAGCAGCAGCAGGGGGACGCGCCTGGGGAAAACTTGAGTGTGAGCCCCTGTCTCCCAGCGCAGCCGATGACTCCGGAAAGCGGGGGCCTCCACGTGCCGGGGACGCGCGGGGGGCGGGGGGAACCAGACCCAGGGTTCGGCGCGCAGCAGCAGACCCTCGCGAAAGCGAAGCCCTACACGTGTGAGGCGTGCGGCAAGGCCTTCGGCCACAGCTCGGCGCTCCTGGAGCACCGTCGAACGCACACGGGAGAGAGGCCGTACGAGTGTCCCGAATGCGGGAAAGGCTTCCGAAGCAGCTCGGCGCTCACCAAACACCAGAGGATCCACACCGGCGAGAAACCTTACCGGTGCCCCCAGTGCGGGAAGACCTTCAACCAGATCGCGCCGCTGGTGCAGCACCGGAGGACGCACACGGGCGAGAAGCCGTACGCGTGCGGCGAGTGCGGCAAGGCCTTCAGCTTCCGCTCGTCCTTCAGCCAGCACGCGCGCACGCACACGGGCGAGAAGCCGTACGCGTGCGGCCAGTGCGGCAAGGCCTTCCGCCAGAGCATCCACCTCAGCCAGCACGTGCGGGTGCACACCGGCGAGCGGCCGTACCGCTGCGGCGAGTGCGGCAAGGCCTTCGGCCACAGCTCGTCGCTCACCAAGCACCAGCGCATCCACACGGGCGAGCGGCCGTACGCGTGCCGCGAGTGCGGCCGGGCCTTCACGCAGATCACGCCGCTGCTCCAGCACCAGAGGACGCACACGGGCGAGCGGCCGTACGAGTGCGGCGAGTGCGGCAAGGCCTTCAGCCAGAGCACGCTGCTCACCGAGCACCGCAGGATCCACACGGGCGAGCGGCCCTACGGCTGCAACGAGTGCGGGAAAACCTTCAGCCACAGCTCGTCGCTCAGCCAGCACGAGCGCACGCACACCGGCGAGAAGCCGTACGAGTGCGGCCAGTGCGGCAAGGCCTTCCGCCAGAGCACACACCTCACCCAGCACCAGAGGGTGCACACCGGCGAGCGGCCGTACGAGTGCGGCGACTGCGGCAAGGCCTTCCGCCAGAGCACACACCTCACCCAGCACCAGAGGGTGCACACCGGCGAGCGGCCGTACGCGTGCCGCGAGTGCGGCCGGGCCTTCAGCCAGCTCGCGCCGCTCGTCCAGCACCGGAGGACGCACACGGGCGAGAAGCCGTACGAGTGTAGCGCGTGCGGCAGAGCCTTCAGCCAGAGCTCCCTTCTCGTGGAACACCAGAGGATTCACACCAAGGAGAAGCCCTACGGCTGCAACGAGTGTGGAAAATCCTTCAGCCACAGCTCGTCGCTCAGCCAGCACGAGCGCACGCACACTGGGGAGAAGCCCTACGAGTGTCAGGACTGCGGGAAATCGTTCAGGCAGAGCACCCACCTCACGCAGCACCGGCGGATCCACACGGGAGAGAAGCCATATGAGTGCAGGGACTGCGGCAAGGCCTTCACACACAGCTCATCCCTCACCAAGCACCAGAGAACTCATACTGGGTAGACCTGCCTCACGTGCGCTGGGACCTGGGAAAGCCTTAAGTCATAGCTCATCCCTTCCTAGATTTGACCCTGTCCTTCCTGACGGAAACAATACAAATATATGCAAATGCAAGCCATCACACGGAATATATGCCTCACACGCTCTCAGAGAAATGAGGGAAATGACTGTGGGCATACTGAGCCCTGGGTCATCCATCCCCAGATATCAGCCCAGCCAAACAGTAGTAGGGAAGTGCGGAGTTCATCACTGTTGTGGACCTTCAGTCATGAGTGTCCCCTAATGCTACATCGTAGAACCTACAAGAGAGAGAAATGGGGCTGGGGGGGATGTAGGGGATCAGGGGATGGCTTCTGTCCAAGGATTCACAATATTCCAAACCAGAGGTTTGCAAAGTGGTGAGAAACCCAGCAAATGCTTTTCATATACAGGAACCACGTGCACTCAGAATATATCATTATCACACATTACATTCTTCAGGGTGCCTATGAACGGTGTAAAGCAACTATGAGTGAATTTCTCTACAGGTGACTCACAGGCATGAGAAACACAGATGTTGGTGTTTCACAAAAAGGAAGATGTTTTCCTTTGTTAAGCCACCATCTTCTGAACAACAGTACCTCCACATTGGAACTTTATGTTTTGCAAGGTTTATCTCTTGAGAAATGTACTTGACTGTTTTTCATGGAGTCTCCTTCCCAGTGTTTATTAAGCTTTTGTTTTTGTATAATTTATCTTGAAGGTCCATAGTATTACACTGTGTCCTGAATTCACTAACAGCAGCCTCTCTGATAACCAGGACACTTGAACGGTGACTTGCCATCCTCATTAGAGCCCATAGGTGAGTTACATTGGCTGGATTTGGTCACAGGCCACCAGGGTAGTATCAGTCGCGGCTTGATTTTCCAGTCACGATGCTGGGATATAAGCTTCCAGTTAACCTGAAATTTATCCCTTGGGGGAGTGTATTTTAAATAGTCTTCCAATAGTCCTCACTATGCCACTATGTGGAATGCCTCCTCTCTCTTTTTAAATGAAAAAACCTGACTGGAGGTCCCAACTTACTTGGATAGTTGCTGATCTGTCTCAATTACTGACACAAAGGTCGAAGACCAACGAGGAAAACTGAACGGGGTGAACACAAGTTCAGAAGAGGCCGTGCAGTTTCCACCTTGCTCACGGGGACACGTGTGCTTGGAATCCTGAGACGCCCCATTTAAGAAGTCCCAACTGGGGCGCCTGGGTGGCTCAGTCAGTTGAGCGTCCAAAGACTTCGGCTCAGGTCATGATCTCACGGCTCACGAGTCCCACCCCCTTATTGGGCTCTGTGCTGACTGCTCAGAGCCTGGAGCCTGCTTTGGATTCTGTGCCTTCCCCTCTCTCTCTCTCTCTCTGCCCCTTCTCCACTCTTGCTTTGTCTGTCTCTCTCAAAAGTAAATAAATGTTAAGGGAAAAACAAGTTCCCACTACCAGGAAGCTACCACGTGGTCAGGATGTCCACGCCAGGTAGGCTCTGTGTATGGGCTCTAGTGAGTAGTCCTAGCCTGCGAGCCTTCCCAGCTGCATCAGGCATTCAAGGGTGACTCGAACCCCGCAGCTTTCATGGTACCTCAAACTTCAAGTTCCCAGCGAGGTCTCACACATGATGGAACAAAGACAAGTCCTTCCTGCTGTGCCCTTTCTGAATTACTGACCCGCTGAATCTGTGAGCAAAACAAGACGGTAGTGTTTCATGGCCTTTCTTCTGTGCACGTGCGATGAAAGGGAGCAATCGCCGCTGCCTCTCTTTCTTCTCACAAGATCAATCCTGTGGGATGAGGGCCCCGTGTTTATGACCTCATTTATCCCTAAGTACCTCCCTAAAGCCCTATCACCAAATACAGTCACATTGAGGGTTAGAACTTCAGTGTGTAAACTCGGGGTGGGGGGGGGATGCAAATCCGTCTGTAACAGAAGGCATTTAATTACCTTCTTCCCACTGAAATTTATTCCCATCTGGCCAGTTTCCCATTTATGGGATTTACTTTCCCCACCCTTTTGACCAGTTGTCCTCAGCCACCCTGTGGAAACTAGCCATGAGCTCCAGTCCATTCTTCGTGCAGTGCACCTGGGGGTCTCCCTTGCTCTCCAGATGTCTTCCGTCCTTTCTGAGTCCTGGCTCAGGGCCCCATGATCTGTACACTATCCAGCCCTCCCAACTCCATTGGAGAGGCCAGGGCCACCTTGTGTTTCCTGTTGGCTGCACCTTTCTCAATGGGCCACCCTTTGGGTGGGAAGCCCTCAGCACAGATCCGAAGCCCCTAATGCCCGAACTAACCCGGCTTCCTCTGAGATTAACAAGTGGGAACATCTGGCCATATTTTGGTCTTTCTGTAGAATAAGTCACTTGTGTGGTTCCACCATGTCTTGGTCAGGATGGTGGTGGCAAGCGAACAGCAAACAAATCCTGTAGGTTTGTTTTTTGTAGTGGCTTGAGAAAAGCAATTCTGAAGTGATTTTTAGAGGTACTTTAGGACTTGGCATTTTAAAAAATGTTAGGAATCATCATCAACAGTAGGAACATGGACCTCAGGCACTCCCAGGTGTGTGTCCCAGGTGTGTGTATGGGGGGTGAGGGCCCGAGATCACAGGCAAGCAGGGGAAAATGTTCACATAGGTGGGGTTGGATGACCTATCATTTTTGTGCCTCTTCTACAAGTTTGAAATTATTTCCAAATGAAAATATGAATATATTAACAAAAAAGGCACCGACACCTAGGAGCATCTAAAGGAGACATCTTAGGGGCGCCTGGGTCAGTCGGTTAAGCATCTGACTTTGGCTCAGGTCATGATTTCATGGTTCGTGGGTTTGAGCCCCGTGTCGAGCTCTGTGCTGACAGCTGGCTCAGAGCCTGGAGCCTGTTTCAGATTCTGTATCTCTCTCTCTCTCTGACCCTCCCCTGCTCACACTCTCTCTCTCTCAGAAATAAAACATTTTAAAAAATTAAAAAAGGAGACATCAGAGAGAAACAGAATAGAGGCCCAGACTTTCTGATAATGGACCCGTCGGTGGCCCTGAAGTTGACAGCGAGACCCACCCTAGGGGTTACCTCTGTGGAAGGAGAGACATGCTCATGGGTTAGGCTGGGCACAAGAGTTCAGAGGGCAAATATATATAAATTAATATACTTAATTAATATATATTAATTATTACCAGAGCCACACTCAGCTCAAGATGGGAGTGAGGGGGAGACAGGTGAAGAGGACAACTGAGCTTGGTGATTGTGGTAGAGACAGGAACCTAGTACACAGTCCCAGACCCTTCCATGTGACTGAGGCCATGAGATCATCTCTCCCCAAGGATACATGAGTGGAAGTGAGGTGTCATCTCCCAACTGAGCCAGTGTGGCCTTCCCCACATGCTCCAGTGGGCCAGTGGAGAGCAGATACACTAGGGACAGAGCCTAGATCCCCAAATCACCACATGGAGCACAGTTCCCCTCCCATCCACATACAAGCAATAGCAACAAACACAAGACTGTCATGTGAGTGAAGAAATAAATCCTTTATTAGGCTAAGCATCTGTGATTCGGGCATCATTACAACAGACTGCCTGCTCAAACACTATGACAGAGAGAGGCACCAGTTTATCTACAAGAAGCAGTTAAGTTTTATGCTCAGGCAACAGAAACAATGCTCTAATCTGAGATCAAATGCAAAAATCTGAAGATCATCTTATGTAGCCCACAGAGTTAAGTTTCCACTTGTCCAGGGAGACACATCTCATCAACCCCTGTTAGTGTTTTCAACGTGCTATGATCATGATCCTCCACCCTGAGTAAGAAATACATCTTACATTGCAACCAAGTCTCAGATTTAGATTATGTAGCTGAAAAGTTTCACAAAACAATATTTGCCTTTACTACACAACAAATTTTTACCCTACTTAATTCTACTTCATTGATTTGCAATGATGACAACCGCCCACTAATTTGATTTCACAATTCACTAGTGGGCTGAGACGCATGGTTTGAAAACACTGCATTACCAGGCTCCAAGCATTTTTGTGATCTTTGTGAAGCCACTCCACACACACAGACACGTGCTTAACTAGGACACGATTTGCTATTGAGAATTCAGAAGCGAACCTGACATCAGGGGGTTCCAAAAAGACCAAAGAGCTTGAACAGAAGCCCTGGGGAGCTTGAACAAGAGAATAGAGACAAAGCTGACTTCAGCAAGGGCCGGCGATCACACACTTTAAGGCAACTCTACACTTTGCACAATGACAAATGTTTCAATGTGTGGGTGGTGCTAAAATGGCTACGAAAGAGAGGGGAATCTTCTTTCCCACCTGACAGCTCGTGCTTGCACATGGGCATCTGCATGGGTGTGTTTACAAGGAGACGAAGGCTTCCCGTGGGCCCTTCTGGGTTCTAAGTGCTTTAGCCACATTAGCTCATTTAGAGAACAGAAAGACTGACATCCACACAGATACTGCAGGAAGCCACGCAGGGGTTTCAAAGCAGCGGATACATTGCTCGGGAAATCTGGCAGGCAAGGTTGTCCTGTAGGGACACTTAGAGCAAAGCAGCTCATCTCTGAGCCTCAGGCTGCACAGGGAAAACATCACCTGCCACACATCCCGGGAGCCCACGGAGCCTCCCGCCGGCATGGGTGCCACACGCAGCAGGGTGGGGGCCCAGGGCCCTCCCCAGTGCGTAGGCTTTCTCCTTCTCGTGGGTCTTCTGGTGCTCAGCCAGGGCCAGGCTGAAGTGGAAGGTCTTCCAGCAGCCCTGGCACGCGTACAGCTTCCTGCCACTGTGGCTTCGGAGATGGTCGATGAAATGGGAGATCCACGCAAAGGTCTCCCCACACTCGCTGCACGAGTAGGGCTTCCCTCGGGACAGCCCAGGCTCATCGGCAGCAGCGCAGCCTGCGCCCAGGGACACTGCGCCGTCACCGGCTGCAGCGGGCTCCTTCACGTGGTGCTGCTGGGGGTGGCTCACGCTGGAGACATGCTCAGGGCATGTCTGCCCACCCACATCCTTCGAGTGGGGCCTCTTTCTTCCAAGGCCTTGGCGCGGGGCGGCTGGAGCTACGGGCACAGTAGGGCTCTCCCCAGCTGCGCCCCTGTCCTGGGCTGGCTCCCGGATGACTGACTGCCTCTGGGCTCTGGGGACGGGGCTTGGTTCCCTCTCCTGAGGATCTGGAACCTTCTGCGGCTGCTCTTCCTCCTCCGGAGCAGCACCCGTCAAGGGACAAACAAGAATTTCCCTCGTGAGGCTCTCCATCAGCGTCTCGCACAAGCTCTCCTTACTTTCCTGCCACCTCTTGCCCCCTGAAACAAGGTCACGATGTGAGCAGTCCCATCTCCCAGGGCTCAAGAGAAGCAAGCTGCTATGTGAGCAGGAAACTTACTAAAGGCGCAGGCCAGGGACTGTGAGCACGGACAGGATGGAAAGCTGGGGCAAGGGCGAAGCGGGTGAGGACGTGAGACGGCTTTGCATGCACACTGTCGGTCAATTCCTTCTACAAACCCGGGGGCAACGGGTTCATACGAGATCACTGAGAAGACTGCCGTGTGTCCCCATCTGCCTTCTCTTTTCTGGCAGTCCCTGAGCTCACGACCGCCCGCCTGCCGGCACTCTCAGCCTGCCTTGCAGCTGAAGTGGCCATGTGAGCAAGCTCCGGCCAACGGGATGGATGCACGAGTGTAAGGGGTGTGGAGGGGCTTCCTCCTTCCTGCAGCTGTGGATGTGGGAGCCGCAGCAGCCATCCTGAACCTCCACTGGACACTGGCAATGGAGCCAGGAGCTGGGGGGAATCTGCGTCCCTCACCGGGAAGGGCCAAATGATCCCTTGTGCAGTGACTAACGTGTTACAATGGCGGACCCCAATGAAGCCTGTCTCCTGGGATCTGGGCCTTTGGTGTGTGCCTCCCCCACACACGTACACATACAAACCATGCACACTGGCTTGGTCACGTGACCTACTATGGTCTATGAGACATTAAGCATGCACGATGCAAGCAAAGGCTTGCAAAGCACCTGCACAATGGTACTTCCCCTCCTGGAATGCTCCAGAACCCAGCTGCCATGCCGTGAGCAGGCTCAAGCTAACCACTTGGAGAGGCAACATGGAGAACACGGGCTGACGGCCTCAGCAGAGCTGCCTGGCAAGAGCCAGCACTAACTGCCGCTGGTGTGAGAGAGACTGCCCGGGACACTCCAGCTCAGCCAAGCGTCCCGACGACTATGGCTGTGTACACGGCCTAGCAGCCAGCAAGGGGAGCAGAACAGACCCCCGGCCCAGTCAATCCACAAGATCCTAACAACCCACACTGATGTTGTTTAGGAGATTCAGTTTGGTGGCAGTTTGTTACATAGCGCAGATGGTTACAAAAGCTAGATTCCTGCTTCCTGCTTGGACACTGGGGTGGGGAGCGGCCAAAGTACGGGACAGGTGGTGGGAGGAGAGAGAGGTCAAAGTTGAGAAGCTGTGAGGAGCTTCTACCACCCTCAGAAAGGCACCCCCTTTGCCCTGGCCTCACTGTAACTCTTAGGCCTCACCTGAGAAGCTGCCTTCCGGCGGTTCTGTATCAACCAACCGAAGCTCCTCAGTCTCCAGCCTGCAGGGGTCATCAGGCTGGGCGAGCTGAAACCCTGAGTGGGATCAGAAAACACAAAAACTGAGAGAGACACTGAAACCAGAATAGAAAGTAGCCGACAATGCGTCTCAAGTCCCACAGGCTGGCCAGGGGAGGCAGCAAGGCCTCAGTCCTTTCCTCTGCCCTGGGACACTCACCAAAGCTGCCTCGCTCAGAGCCCCGGAGTGCTGGGGGCTCTGAGAACACGGGGGAAGGGGTGAAGAGGGTCCCCCGAGACAGAGCGGAGGGCCAATAGGGAAGTGGGGAAATTCAACGCAAAGTCAGAAAAGAACGGAACACTACAGCCATAAAGAGCTTGGAAGTCTGTGCTGGGGCCTGTGTTGTGGGCAGTGATGTCCACTCAAGGCGGAAGAGCCATGAAGGCCGAGAGGCCCCATCTGTGCACCAAGGACGACAGTAAAGTTGACGACTGGGGCCAGGCGGCCTTTCCACATTCAGAAGCTATGGGTCCTACAAGCAGGGGCTGCGAACTCAAAAGCCCAGGGCTCTGGCAAGGCTCAGCCCTGTAGACTGAGAAGGGTGGGGCCAAGGTGGGGACACCAACGAACTCATTCACAGTCAAATTCGTTTAAAACACTGTAGGGCCTTGGGGTGCCTGAGTGGCTCAAGTAGGTTAAGGTTCCTACTTTGGCTCAGGTCACAATCTCGTGGTTCTTGGGTTTGACCTGCATTGGGCGCTGTCCTGTATGCATGGAGCGTGCTTCAGAGCCTCTGCCTCCCTCTCTCTACCCTTTCCCCACCTACATGTGTGCTCTCTCTCAAAAATGAATACACACACTGGAGCGCCTGGGTGGCTCAGTCGGCTGAGCGTCCGACTTTGGCTCAGGTCATGATCTCACGGTTCGTGGGTTCGAGCCCCACGTCGGGCTCTGTGCTGACAGCTAGCCCAGCGCCTGGAGCCTGTTTCAGATTCTGTATCTCCCTCTCTCTCTCTGACCCTCCCCTGCTCACACTGTCTCTTAGAAATAAATAAAAACATTTAAAAATTAAAAAAAAAAAATAAATAAAAAATAAACACTGGGATGCCTGGTCATGACCTTGTGGTTCATGGGTTTGAGCCCTGTGTGTTAGGCTCTGTGCTGACAGCTCAGAGACTGGAACCTGCTTTGGAGNCAAACAAACATTAAAAAAACAAACACTGTGGGGCCTTAACCAAAGTTCCATGTGGGAGTCAGAATCCCCTAGGCCAAAGCTCCTGAGAGAGGACACAGGGTGCAGCATGAGGCTGTGGGGGACAAGTCTCACCCCACAGGAGCAGTTTCCGGAAGGTCTTCAGGTTCTCCTCTGCCGGGTCCAGGTGGCCCCATTCCCCCAGGTACAGAGGCACCTCCGGAAACGTCAACTTCTGAAACGGCAGCACCACCACAGCTGAGGCTTCCCGTCCAGAGAGAGGGTGGACCCTCGATCACAGCGAGCACAGCAGGGGTGGCACCATCCTGAGGGTGCCCACCCACCACCTAGCAGGCCCTGGACCCAGATCCCAGGTTAACACGGGGGCTGGGTTTCTTGGCCTCAGCACCATGGACTTTCTTCTGGCAGGGCCTGTCCCAAGCACTGCAGGACGTTTCCCGACCCTTCCCTCTGGTATCAGCAGCACCTCCTCCCCCACCCAAATACGACAACCAGAACTGTACCCACAGATGACCGAATGTCTCCTGGAGGGGCAAAACCCCAAAGTCTCCTATCTCCTTTGTCCCTGTACAGGCCCCAGGCTGGCACCCGGGGGACAGGGGTAAGCCACGCTTACTGCCCTTAGGATAAGCAGACAGTCGCCCATGACAAAGGCCACAGAGTAGACAGCGCCACGGGGCCCACGAAGGCTGGGGGATGTGTCTTCCGGGCAGGGGAAAGGGCATGTTCAGGCCCAGAGTGCAGAAGAGGGCACGGGAGTGGGGAGGGGAGCCTGCGGGACAGGGGCAGCTGGCCTGGCAGGAAGTGAGGCGGCAGCTGTGGCGGCAGAACAGCGCGCCCACCCGGAAGAAACAACAGAACAGGGCACTGGAAGCAGCTAGAGGGACTGGGGCCAGGCAGTCACCACAAACCAGGTTGGTGGGGGGCTGACAGAAAGGGACCACCTGTCCAGCACTCCCAAGGGGACACTTGGGCCCCTTTGCTCTGATTCCAGAGACTTCTACCTGCCTCACCCCCACCCACTCTTGCCTTCCGGGGGAGGGAGCAGCCTAGGTGTGCAGCCCAGGAACCTCAGCCCAGATCCCCCCTCCTGTGGCTGGGCCCCCTTCTCTCCCCGAGGGGGGCAGCTGGCAGCATATTAAGGATGGGGGCAGGGAGAGAGCCTAATAAGCTAGGCGGACAGCTCCGCCTCCCTGGGGACAGGCCCTGTGACCCCTGGGTAAGAGAGACTCCACCCACCTTCGGCTCAGCCTCTGCAGGCTTGGGCTGCTCGGGCTTCTTGTCCCCGGCGCACTCCTGTTCCAGAAGCGCAGGGTCTGCAGCAGGACAGGCTGGGAGAAGGGGACACAGACCTGAGCAGACTAGTGTCACAGAGCTGGGAAGCCCAAGCCAATCAGGGAGACCCCACTGCCCCCCCGTGCACAGGCCCCAGGAAGAGAGTGAAGAGTTGTCAGACTCAGAGGCAGAAGATCTGAGCGCTCATGTCACGGTAGGTCTCAGGCTCAAGGGACCCTACAATTGTCTTCAGTGACAGAACAGAATAACGAAGAAGAAAGCAAGGTCAATAGTGGCCCCAGAAATTTTAACGAAAGCCACAAAGCAGGTAACACTTTTTTACCCATGAGATTGGTGGAAATCTTAAAAGGCAATGACACAACACGGCACAGATGTGGGCAAACAGGCACCTCGTTCACTGGCAGCATACGTGCTACAAAACTTCCGCACAACCACGCAGAAATGTCCTTTGTCCAGTGATCCTGAGGAACCCGCCTACACACACAAAACGTCCACACCAGGCACATGCCTGTAGACGTTTCACAGCACATTTGTAGGAAGAGGCAGAAACCTTAATGGCCGTAAATCTCAACTCCAGGTCAAGGAAGGGCGGATCCTGTGAAATGCCAAGAAGGTAAGGAGTTGGCACTGGGTGAGGACACGGCCCTGTGTGAGGAGACGGCACTGGCCACTGCCTGGATGGGCCTGGCTGGGTGAGACGTTGCTCCATGCAAACAGCACAAGCTCCAGCACGAGTCAAATCGTCTCCAGGGAAACTGGCCACAAACTCTGCGCAGGCTCATGGCTGAGATATGTGCCCGCAGGAGATGAAGGAACGCAAGGCAGGGCACACTACTTGGTTTTAGTTGGGGTGGGGAGATTTTCTTTGTATCTCAATGCTTTCAGTGTTTACGGTAAAGCATGTTAACCTGCATAATCTTTGAAGATAAATTATAAACAGCCGTCACCTTCACCAGAATCTACACGAAGAAATCAGAGTTACAGCACAGACTGCCAGGCCTTGGCTTCCATGAGAACCTCCATGGAGTCTCCCTCATGCCTGCCCCCAACTCAGCCCTGGCCCACACCCGCCCCAGGGCTTGCTGGCCACTCACAGGTGTCGGGGGCTGCCTCGGCCTCACTGGGTTCGACGTCTTCGCTAGGTTCTACATCTTCACCTGGTTCCACGTCTTCACCGGAACTCACGGGCCCATCTGGTAATAACAGCAGGTGGCAAAGGCTCAGTGTGGTTCCCACACTGCCCCTCGCTCAAAGCTGTGGACAGCCCCACAGCAGACTCAACAGCATCCCCGTTTACACTTGAAGGGACGTTAGAGATGTGCTAACAGTCAAACAGTGACCCTGCAGGGGACAAAGGCTCCAGGACCCCATCACCAGCAGTCCCTCAGGCGTCGCCCTCTGATATGGTGGAGACTCCGCCCACCCAGCCCCAGTGCTCCTCTTCCCGTACTGAGGGAGTAGAAATAGATGCCCAGAACATTTACTGTTTTTAAGGGGCTGGATCCCCTTGCTTCCTTATATGTGGAGGGCAGATGTGAGGGCAGGAGCCGAAGCAGCCTTCCCAGCCCATGAGGCAACTCTGGGCAGGGTGGTAGGGCTGTTTCCCTGCGAAGGAGCTACCCCAGCAGCTTAGGGCTGCTCACCTCTGTGCCTCTTATACACAGAATCCAACTCTCAGGCTGACCGGAGTTTGGGCCCTATGCTGTCAACTTTACTCCTCCCAGGGCTGACCATCCTCTTCCTAGCTCTTCTGAGCTGTGCTCTCCTCTGGGGTTGTGGCCTCACCTGGCTCCTCCAGGGCCATGCCGAGGTCCTTCACCAGGGAGGCTGCCTTCTGGCAGCTCTCAGGATTCTGGGCCACCACCTGGGACCGTACTGTGTCAGGCAGGGCGCTCAGGAACTGCTCCAGCACCAGCAGCTCCAGCATCTGCTCTTTGGAGTGCGCCTCGGGCTGCAGCCACTGGCGGCACAGCTCATACAGCTGGTCCAGGGCCTGGTGGGGCCCGGCCGCTTCCTGGTAGATGAAGTTCCGGAAATGGAGGCGGGAGGACTCAAGGTTGGCAGGGAGCTCCCCGAGGCCACTCCTGGAGTCCTCCTGCTGGTCCTCAGCAGCTGACCCTAGCATGGGCAGTTCTGGGGGGGCTGGGGAGCTCCTGGGGGTGGCAAACGCCTTCTCCAAAGGCAACATCTTTCCAAACTTGCGCCGGGAAATGCGACTGGCCAGGGACAGGGCACCTGTCGTGGAGGGCAAGTTCACGTAACTGCAGCTGCAAGGGAGAGACACCAGGTATGGCGAGATGCTCTGGGATCTCAGCCCAGTCCAGACCTGCACAGGACAGACAGACAAGCCTACACAGTGAGAAGCAAGCCATGGGGCATCCAGACCACAACACGGGGCTGAGCTCTTCAGCCTCATCCTCCATGCCCAGAGTCCACGCCGATTTCCAAGCAATCTGCTTGTTAAGTATCAGCAGTCTTGTACGTGTACACATAAAAATGAACACTAAAAGTTGGAGATGACAACCCACTTTGTAAGACAACTATTACCAGGATTAAAAAAACAGTCAGGAGAAAGAAAAGTTACAGGACGATCTCACTTTCAGAGATAAAAAATTTAAAACATGACTAAGTTCATTCCAACAACGTATACTCGATGTATGGGGTATCATGCCAGATTTGGATAGATCCCAGATTTCCTGCCACGCCTGGGAGGGCTAAGCACTAAGATTGTTCCTCTTCCTAAGACAACTAAAAATCTGAATACAGCTGACTCTTGAACAATACAGGTTTGAACGGCATGGGTCCACTTTAAGAAGGATTTTCTCTAAAAACACATTACGATACCGTAAACACACTTTCTCTTTGGTAAAATGTTAACACTTTTTCCCTAACTCGCTTTATCATAAGAATACAGTACATGATATATATAATGTATACAGTACAGGTTAATTGACTATTTACGTGACCAGTAAGGCTTCGGTCAACAGCAGACTATCGGTAGTCAAGTTTTGGGAAGTCGAAAGTTATATGCAGATTTTCAGGTATGCCCTAACCCTCACCTTGTTCAAGGGTCAATGTAGATCAATGGACAACCAGCACCTATTTCTGGAAATGACTCAGAACTGCACAGACCTGGCCTGACCCACCCACAGAACCAGGTGGGAGGCAGAGGTTGGCCAGGAGTAGGGTTCAATGGCAGGGAGAGGGGAGGGACTGTGGTGTTTTGGGGTGGGGGGGGGGTGGGGAGTTCAGGTCCTGTCAGCCTCCTCCCTTCCCCGAGCTGATTCTGATGGGCAGTAGCTAGATTTGGGATCTTCAGGTGAAATCTCTTGGTTGTTACCCTTGGCAAACGCCGAGCAAGCCGAACGACAGAACCCGGCAAGGCAGTGGCTGGCCAGGCCTCCAGCTGCTGGCTCTGGGTCGACGACGTTCTCACTGGCCGTGAACACCCAGGGACAGAGCTCCAGCCCCTCCCGGGACCTGCGGGGTCTGCACTTCTCCTCGCAGACCTGGAAGGGCCCCACAGACGCCTCTGGGAGGGAGACGCCCCCAAAGAGAACCCTGTGGGACTGCCCCCCCTGGCTGAACCACGGAAACCAACCACGTTTTCTTCCGAACATGTCTGAGGAACTTAGGAAAGCGTGTGTGAGCCCAGCTGTGGTGAGGATGTTTCCTCAGCAATCCCACTTTTCCAGAGAAAACTCTGCGATGCAGGACCGGGCATCAGTGACTTCCTCCCGGCAAAGTGAAGACTTGCTCTGAAATTTTACCAGTGCCTGGGGCCGGGGACCTCGGGGCCGTGGGGTTGTCATACGGGACTCTAGGTACTGGACCAGCAAATCCACAGAGACAGAAAGTAGCTCCGTGGCTGCCAGGCGCAGGCGAGGGGGTTAGGGTCAGAGCGACTGCTGCCGGGGCAGCCCTCCTTCACAGAGTGATGACAATGTTGTAAAACCAGATGTGGTGCTGGCTGTACAACTGCGAATACGCACAAAACCACTGAAGTGCACACTTTACAGGCGACCTCTTTTGGTTTGTCAGTTACACCTCAATAAAGCTGCTGGAAAGTAGAGAAAAAAGCTAGCAGAGATGGAAGTGCGACCACTCCGCTCGCCGACAGCCCAGGCTGAGCAGAGACTTCCGTATCCCTCAAGGAAGAAAAAGCCCTCTGGGGTCACCCTTCTCACTGCCCTCCCCTCATCTCCTCCCCTCCATTTCCTGGCACAACCCCTACCTCATCCCACCCTGTTCCCCGTGGCAGGGTGGCAGGCTCCGCTGTCCTAGGCGGGTCTGGGCTCTGAAGGGTCCCCCAGGGAGACGCCCCCTCCACTGCCTGCTCAATCCTTCCCATCCACACCTCCTCACTCCCCCCTCCCCGCCTTCCACCTGCCTCCTGCACTGGAACATAAACCACAGGACAGCAGGGGCTACTCAATGGTAGGTCTCTGGACGGTGACTGGCTCAGCATCTGTTGACTGCATAAACTATTTTCACCGAGAGCCTCGCTGGCTGTGCCGAATTTTCACTGGCTATTACTCCCTGGGATCAGGTTGGTAATATATTTGGAAGCTAAACGTACAAGTGGGATACGTGGACCACTGGGCCTGTGCTGTGACCCACTGCAGCCCACAGGAGACAGCCTAAGCCCCGCCACCCACTATGACCGTGCTCACAACCTGGTCATGCTGCTGTGAGGATGCCCTTGTTAGGCAGAGGGACCAAACTCCTTCCTGTTCCCAGAGTCCTTGAGCGAGGCCATTCCCCACTGCCCAAATTCCTCTTGGCTCATTCACCAGGCAGACTTCCCCCATCACACACATATCTCAGGGCCACTCAGGATTTGCCTCAGATGCAGATGGAAATTTCCTGGAGCCCAGACTCCCCCTGCACCCCCATGGACATGTCTGAAGCTGATCCCGTGGGCCTGGCCCTTCTGGTCCTGGGATGCAGAGGAAGCCATGGGGGCGGGGGGAGGAGAGGAGGGCAGCGGAGTTTAGCAGCCCTGGAGGCCTCCTGCAGGCAAATCCTCTTCCCACTGGGCTAAGCAGAGCTCACACTTAGTTCCCACCTCTTCAGGCCCAGACCGGCCCCCCTTCCCCTCTCCCCAGTCTCACCTCAGGTTACTCAGGACATTCACAGGGTCTCCCGGCCTCACCCAATAGTTACTCACCAATTACAAAGAGGGGAAAGGTGCCTTCAGACTGGAAAAAACCACACTGTCTTCTGTGGTCCCTGGCAAGAGCACAAACTCTGGACCCACCCCAGAGCGGACAGATGCAAAATCAAGAAACCTCCTGCACAACTGGCCCAAAAGCCTCAAGGACAGAACTTGAAGGACAAGAACTCACAGACTCAAGGAACAGCAGCAATACACATGTGGCTCTGTATCAGGAAAGCAAACGTTTACAGGACGTTGTTGTGGGGACTGGCCCAGTGGGAGGCTAGACCGTGGTACGGGGCAGAGGACAGTGAGGCTGTGCACCTTAGCCTCCACGGTGTCGGTGTCAGCTCAGCACGTGTGTTTGTGAGGGTGGGGGAGGAGGTGGGAAGGGGAGAAGAGGAGGGAGCCTGACAGAGGGAGAGTGGGGAGGAAGTGGGGGATGAGGAGAGAAAATGGCACAACACGTACAAAATACTAACAGATGAATCTGACAAAAAGGCATGCAATTCTAAGGCCTCTCCTTAGAGCTTTTCCATAAAGTCTTCGATAAAAGACCTAAAAAATATCTCAGCCGTCCCCACTCTCCCCTGCCGGCTCCTTCCCCAGCAGCAGCACGGCCACCCCTTCTTGCCCTCTCTCTTGGATTTCTTCGCCCACCAGAGGGATCCTAGAGCAGGAGCAGACAATTCAAATTGAAGCCGTCCCCAGATCACTGGGAAGAGGCAAGGGGTCTGCGGGCCTCGAGGATCCGGGGGCACAGACAACCCCTCACCCTAGGTCCCACCCCCAGACCCGCCCTAGGACGGCCCAGAACCACCCCTGATTCAGGTGAACGCACACTAGGGGACCCTCTGCCCCCTCTCTGCTTCCTCCTGGGACGCCACAGGCTGCACCCCCCCCTTCCACTAGGGGCACCCTCGACCCTCAAGTCCCCTCTCGTAACCCCCTCCCTCTCCCAAGCCGCAGGACGGTGCCCTTAACCCCTCCCTATTCCCACACCACACCTCGTCCACCTGCGGTCTCTCGGCCCTGCTCCCTCCAACCGCCACCCGGGGGATCGCATCCCCCACCGCACTCGTACTCCCCCTCCCGGGTCCCCACCCTCTCCTCCCCCGCCCGGNCAGAGCCAGACCTACCTCCTGCGTAGCGGGTCCAAGCCGGTTCGAGCCGCCAGGAGCTCGGTGCGATGGCGTCAGGTCAGACTGCGCGTGCGCGCTGGGCCTGCGCGGCGGACTCGACCTCGGGAATGCAGCGGCCCGTTCCCCAGGGCTGGGGCGGAGCGAAGACGCAACGGCTGAAAGGACAGCCAATCAGAGGCAGAGCTGGCCTTGCCCCACGTCTCGTCCCCGGGGTGCGGGCGTCCGAGCCTTAGCAACGCGGTGTAACAGGTGGAGGGGGAAATACCGCCGAGAGAGACTGAGGCAGTGAGAGACAGACCAGGAGACACAGCGACAGGGAGTGACGGAAACAAGAGGACCCAGGACCCGCATACCCAAAGAAGGAGAGAGGGGGACAAGGAGTCCCAGAGGATCAGAGATGGCGGGACACCGAGAGGAGGGGAAAGAGACAAGGGGAGGCGAAAGGCAGAGACACGGTGAAAGGGAGAAAGATCAAAAAGGGGAGCTCGAGGGGTTCCTGGGTGGCACAGTCTATTACGCTTTGGATTCTTGGTGTCAGCTCAGGTCATAATCTCATTGTTGGTGGGATCGAGCCCCGTGTCGGGCTCTGCACTGACCGCGTGGAGCCTACTGGAGATTCCCTCTGTCTCCCTCTCTTAAAAAAAATACTTTAAAAAAGAATTTTAAAAAACTTTTTTAAAAGGGAGATAAGGTCCAGGGGTACCTCAGTCAGTAGAGAACGCGACTCCATCTTGAGGCGGAGGTCGTGAGTTCAAACCCCACACTGGGGGTAGAGCCTACTTTAAAAAGGGGGAGGTCGAGAGATGGGAGACTCAGATATGGATAGAGACCCAGAGACAGTGACCAAGTCAGGGACAGACCAAAACTGGTAGACCCAGAGTTGGGAAAACAGACCCAAAGACAAGAGACTGAGCTAAGAAGACCCAGAGAAGAAGCAGAAACGTGGAGACAACAGAGATGGACTCAGATCCCAAGAAATGGCGGTGGGGACACGCAGAGACAAAGACATGAAGGCACTGGGGCCAAGAGAGGCTGATTCGCGAGAAAGGGAGATTGGTTCTGCAGATCCAAGGAACTGATAGAATTTGAAAACTAGCCATGCTGGGGGCTTCAGGAGCCGCTAAAATGGAGGAATATGTAAGAAAGCCAACGGGGGTGAGTGATGTGCTCAGAAGGCCAAAGTAGATGCTACCACTTCACTAGACAGCATAAACAGGGCAAAGGCTAGGATGCTGCCTCTCATTCCAGAATTTTCTAAATAACAAGAATTTATAAGACTGACATTTTGTGTAAACTTCATTTTTTACAATGTGTATCTAATCAGTTTATTTACATATTTTACTTAAATACAACAACACTCGGGGAACCTGGGTGGCTCAGTCGGTTAGGTGTCCAACTTCAGCTCAGGTCATGATATGGTTTGTGGGTTCGAGCCCCGTGTGAGGCTCTGTGCTGACAGCTAGCTCGGAACCTGGAGCCTGTTTCAGATTCTGTGCCTCCCTCTCTCTCTGATCCTCCCCTGCTCATGCTGTCTGTCTCTCAGAAATAAATAATAAAAAACATTAAAAGAAAATAAATAAATACAACACTCACATTTTGGGGCATTCAGCTCTATGAATTTTAACTTGTATAACGACCAACACAAAGCAGAGATACGCTGCACAACAAACTTTATGTTGTTGTTGTTTTAATGAGCAGCCGGCCAGGTTTAGTAGAGTTTAAGCCCGAAAGTAAGAATAGTAGGAAAACTCTCTTTACAGGGAAGGGACATTCAAAAGTGAATGCCGTAAAAAAACAAAAAACAAAAAAACAAAAAAAACCCTCCTTCCTGATGCTTCTTTCCCCTCCCCCAATCCTGGCAACCACTAATCTGTTTTCTGTGGTTATAGTTTTGCACTTTCTAGAATGTCATATAAACAGAATCTCAGGGTAGGTAACGTTTTGAGATTTGCTTTTTTTACTGAATATAATTCCTTTGAGATTCATTCAAGTATGTATCAACAGTTCCTTTTTTTTTTTTTGAATTTTTTTTAAAAAATATTTTTTTCTGAGAGAGAGAGAGACAGAATGAGCAGGGGAGGATCAGAGAGAGAGGGAGACACAGAATCCAAAGCAGGCTCCAGGCTCTGAGCTAGCTGTCAGCACAGAGCTCGATGCGGGGCTGGAACCCGCGAACCGTGAGCTCATGACCCGAGCCAAAGTCGGACGCTCAACCGACTGAGCCACCCAGGCACCCCTCAATAGTTCCTTTTTATTGCAAAGTAGTGTTCAATGGTTTGGATATACCATAGTTTGTTCAAACATTCACCCACTGAAGGACATTTTGNGACTGTTTTCACAGTCTTCTTCTTTCATAAGATGGCCATACGCTACACACATTTGTGTTCAGTTGACTACTGATTCACTGGTTGCCTGGTCCCCATCTCGGGTACAAATATTCACTAGAATGACTCACAGAACTTAAGAAAACACTTTAAGTTTCCAAATTTAGTAAAATAGGATGTAATTTAGGAACCNAAGACTGTTTTCACAGTCTTCTTCTTTCATAAGATGGCCATAGGCTACACACATTTGTGTTCAGTTGACTACTGATTCACTGGTTGCCTGGTCCCCATCTCGGGTACAAATATTCACTAGAATGACTCACAGAACTTAAGAAAACACTTTAAGTTTCCAAATTTAGTAAAATAGGATGTAATTTAGGAACCAAATGGAAGAGGTACATAGGGCAAGGTTGGGGGTGAGGGCAGTGTGTACAAATCTCCTTTGCATCCTCCAGGAATGTCTTCCTCTCAGCACATCAGCGTGTTCGTGAGCCCAAAAGCTCTGTCCACCAGTTCTTATAAACAAATCTCCAGCCTCCCTTCCCTCCCCGGAGATTTAGATAAGGGGGCTCAAAGTTCCTACCTTCCTTCTAGTGATGCTTACCCCTCCTGAAGCTTTCTAGAGGCCCCAACGCAAGTCACCTTATCAGCATAAACTCGGGTGTGGTCAAAATGAGCTCTTTATAAACATCAAGACACTCCTATCACTCAGGAAATTCTAGGGGTTTGTTCCAGGAATTAGGGACAATGACCAAATATATGTTTTTTTATATCACAGATATACAACTGCTCCAACACCATTCACTGAAGAGGGTATCCTTTCCCCCACTGAATAGTTTTGCACATTTGTCAAAAATCAGCTCAGCATGGTTTTGTGGGTCCATTTTTGAGTTCTCTATGCTGTTCCATTGACCTATGTGTAAGCCCAAACCATTCTTGGTTACTGTGGCTAAATAGTAAGCCTTAACATCAGTTATTCCTCTCACTTTTCTTCTTTTTCAAAAGTTGTTGGGGTACGTGGGTGGCTCAGTTGGTTAAGTGGCCAACTTCGGCTCAGGTGATGATCTCGCAGTCCCTGAGTTCAAGCCCCACGTTGGGCTCTGTGCTGACGCTCAGAGCCTGGAGCCTGCTTCAGATTCTGTGTCTCCCTCTCTCTCTGCCCCTCCCCAGCTTGTGCTCTGTCTCTGTCTGTCTCAAAAATAAATAAATGTTAAAAAAATGTTTTTAATTGTTTTTGGGGACACCTGGTGGCTCAGTTAAGCGTCCACCACTTGGTTTCAGTTCATGTCATGATCTCACGGTTTGTGAGTTCAAACTCTGCCTTAGGCTCTGTGCTGACAACGTGGAGCCTGCTTGGGATTCTCTCTCTACCCTTCCTCTGCTCACGCTCTCTCTCTCTCTTCCTCTCAAAATAAATAAACTTAAAAAATCTGTTCCAAAACAACTGTTCCAAAAACAATTTTATTCCTATTCTAAGTCTAGTGCTTTCCCATCTAAATTTTATTTTTTTTTAATTTTTTAAAAATGTTTTATTTATTTCTAGGACAGAGAGAGAGACAGCGTGAGCAGGGGAGGGTCAGAGAGAGAGAGGGAGTCACAGACTCAGAAACAGGCTCCAGGCTCTGAGCTGGCAGTCAGCACAGAGCCCGACGCGGGGCTCGAACCCACAAACCGCGAGATCATGACCTAAGCGAAAGTCGGACGCTTAACCGACTAAGCCACCCAGGCGCCCCTTCCATCTAAATTTTAAAATAAGCTTGTCTATGTCTACAGATCTTGCTGTGACTTTGACGAAAATTGCATTTTGTACACTTTTTATGTTTTCTTGTCTAATCATATTGGCTAGTACTTCCAATGATTTCAGTAGCGGGAGTGGGGCATGGAGCTGTCATCCTTACGTGTGGTTCACCATTATGATGTTGGCTATATGTTTACATATGTCCTTTTCAGATTAAGGAAGTTTCTCTTTATTATTCTTAGTTTGCTACTGTTATTATGATAGGATAATGAATTTTGTCAAAGGCTCTGTCTGCATGTATTTGTGAGATCATGTAGTTTTTGTTCTTTAGTCTGTTATATGATGGGTTATATTGACTGGTTTTCAAATATTGAAACAGCCTGTATTTCCAGGATAAACCCCCTTGTCATGTTGCATTGTTGCTCTTATATATTACAGAATTCAATTTGCTGACATTTTAATGAGAATATCTGTGTTTATATTCACGAGGGATATCACTCTGTAGCCATTGTCTGTTTTTAGTATCCAGGTAATGCTGACCTCATAAAATGAATGTGTGTCCTCCTTTTATTTTCTGGAGCTGTGGAACTGGCACCATTTCTTCCTTAAATGTCGGGTGGAATTTATCAACAAAACTATCTGGGCCTGGCATTTCCTTTCGAAAAAAATCAACTTCTTCAATAGATATTCAGTTTACGTGTACAGTGAGTTTTGATAGCTTGTCTTTTAAGAAATTGGGCCCCTTACCTAACTTATTGAGTTTATGAACACAGAACTGTCCAAACAGGACTAGGTTTTTTTCCCAACCTCTGTGGGATGGAAATGTACCACAATGGAATGAGCACTGGGTAACACCTTCCATCTCATCCCAATATATGCCATTACTCTGGGGCACACCTACCCAATAGTCAACCCATCAAGACCTCATCTTCCCAGTGCCTAAAGCCTTGCCTCCTCTTGGGTCAGGCATCCATATACACCCCAGCTGCCATCATCCACATTCTGGAGATTCTAGCCCTCCTGTCCTCCTGCACAGCTAGCTTCTTCAACTCTGCCCACATCAGAAGGCTTCCAGGAAATCATGTGTACTAGAGTTTGGGAAACAATGCCATCTATGAACTACGGGTGATGTAGTAGTTGGGAAGGCCACTGGTGTCCCTTTTATTTTAGCCTCCTGAGTCAGAAGAGAGTAACATCAATGTCATCATCATTAACAGCAATAGCAACAAAATCAACAATAATAATAAAACAACAAGAGCAGCAGTAATAAAAAGAGAACAATAATAGCAATAACAAGGGCGGGAGCAGGAGCATAGAAGCAACCAATACACACTAAAAACTGTTACATCCCAAGCCCTGTCCACACCTAACTTCTCTTAATCCAAATGATGTAGGGCTTGTCTACATTTTATAAGTGAGTAAGTAAAGCACAATAATTCATGTAGGAGCGCCTGGGTGGCTCAGTCAGATAAGTGTCAACTCTTGATTTCGGTTCAGGTCATGATCTCACGGTTTTGTGAGTTGGAGCCCCACACGGGACTCTGTGCTGACAGTACAGAGCCTGCTTGGGATTCTCTCTCCCTCTCTCTCTCCCCTCCCCCACTCATGCTGTCTCTGTCTCTCTCTCAAAAATAAACTTAAAAAAATGTTTAAAGAAAAAATAATTCACTTAAGATCACAGAGTTATTGAGATGTAAACCCATAAGAAACCCAAGTATGACTGAAGTCAAAAGATGCACTCTTAAACATGACACTAAGACTCACATGGTCCTGGCCAATGTTTTCATGCAATTTTTCTTCAACTGGGATTGCATATCTTGTACAGGTTTTCTAAGCAGCCAAGGATTTACTACTTAAATGAACACTTATTGACTACCAGGCACAGTGTTTTCTTTCTGAACAAAAGGCCCAAAGTGCAACCATGCATACACATGATACTGCACAGGGTATTTCAATATATAAGCTAGAACAGAAGCCCTAGGAAGGCAAAAAATTTTCCGTTTACCAGCTTGTCGAGAGCCTATGTATAGTTTTGCATATTGCTTCCCTCCACATTGTAAGAATTTTCAACCTTACAATAAAATATAACAATTACAGCTGATACAGGCTACAAGAAAGAAATCAGGTAACATTTAATATCCAGCAATGTGGGAGGGGGACTACATCGCCCTCTTTGAATCCCACAAATATGCCATTAATTGTTATCTAATCAACAGCCTTTTCCTTCAAAGTCTTCCTCAAATAGAGGAATCTCACTAACCATTCAGTTCTTCCTCCTTCTGATGTTACTGTTACCAAATCAAAGAACCAATTAATGGTAAGATGCACATCTTATGTGCTACTAAGGAAAAAAGGCTGCCAATTAACATACAGCACGCCACTGATTGCCTTGATCTGAGATGTTAAAACGTGAAAAGAACATGTATATTAAAATAAATACAGTGACTCAGATTGTGTGTCAGGACTAACTTCCAGGCACACATTTCCCCCTAGAGTTGTGTTAAAAACCTGATTGTAGATTTGTAATGGGACAAATGTCCTATTCAGGGTGTTTCCTCCAGAACTCATTCTCTGATGCACTAGTTGTGGGGCCCAGTGAAGAAGTCATCAGATATGCAGTTACAGGGAATCTGAAATGTAGTGTGTGCCGTATGTTTAAATGATAGTACTTGGGATATAGGTGGGTAGAATGAAATGTTATTGACATTAATTTCACCTGTTCCTTTTTGCTTTTTAAAAATGTGGCCACTTGGGGCACCTGGCCACTTGAGCATTCGACTTCGGCTAAGGTCATGAATTCAGGTTTATGAATTCGAGCCCTGCATCACACTTGCTATCAGACTGTCAGCACAGACCTCACTTTGGATCCTCTGTCCCCCGCTCTGCCTCTCCCCTGCTCATGCTCTCTCTCTCAAAAAATAAAACATTTTTAAAAATGAAAAATAAAACGTGGCCACTAAAAAAACTGAACTTATGGATGTGGCTCACGTTATATTTCTATCAGACAGAACTACTCAGGAAGATCAGATCTCCAACTGAAAGCTTTCCCACATAGAGTATACGCTGGCTGGCTGTCTCGGGTCTAAGCTGTCTTACCACACAAAGGTTAACATCAACTTACTTTTTTTTTTTAATTTTTAAAATGTTTTTTATTTATTTTGAAGAGTCAGAGAGAGACAGCGCAAGCAGGGGAGGGTTAAAGAGAGAGACACAGAATGTGAAGCAGGCTCCAGGCTCTGAGCTAGCTGTCAGCACAGAGCCTGACACGGGGCTTGAACCCACAAACCGTGAGATCATGACCTGAGCCAAAGTCAGACGCCCAACCGACTAAGCCACCCAGGTGCCCCTCAACTTACTTTTCAATATTATCACTCGATATTGGCTAGTCCAAAAACTCATTTTTATCCAAGAATTTTGGCAAGAGTTCTTACCAAAACCTCAAACTCATCACATTAACCAGATCTTCTGATACAAGGAAATCCAAGAATTCAAATTTAAAAGTAACCATAGCAAAAGAATTCTAATTTCTTTTTTTGTTTTTAATTTTTTTTAATGTTTTATTTATTTCAGAGAGAGAGAGAGAGAGAGACAGCGTGAGCAGGGGAGGGTCAGAGACAGAGGAAGACACAGAATCTGAAACAGGCTCCAGGCGCTGAACTGGCTGTCAGCCCAGAGCCTGATGCAGGGCTTGAATCCACGAACTGTGTGATCATGACCTGGGCTGAAGTCGGACGCTTAACCAACTGAGCCACCCAGGCGCCCCTCCTAATTTCTTATGCAGACAAAATGTCTCAAAAGTTTCTGATCCAAGGAAGAAAAGATGAAATCCATTATTTTCAAAGAGCTGCTCTTCAATAGGAAGTCTCTGACAATGAGTAAGTAAAGGGAATCTGACAGGGCCACTGTCACATTCACTGAATCCCCCATGGGTGTCTCTCTAGTATAATAACTCATACCTAATAAAAGCATAGCTATTCTGGAAAATGTTCCCACATTTGAAACACTGATACAGCTGGGACGCCTGGGTGGCTCAGTCAGTTAAGCGTCTGACTTTGGCTCAGGTCATGATCTCAGGGTTCGTGGGTTCGAGCCCCGCATCGGGCTCTGTGCTGACAGCTAGCTCAGAGCCTGGAGCCTGTTTCAGATTCTGTATCTCCCTCTCTCTGACCCTCCTCTGCTCACACTGTCTCTCTCTCTCTCTCTCTCAGAAATAAATGTCAACATTAAAAAAAAAGAAGAAGAAAAGAAACACTGATATAGGGTCTCCTGAGCATATATCTTCTAGTGCTTGTCCAGACAGCAACTGTCCCATAAAGCTTTGCCACACTGACTGCTCTCATAGGGCTTCTCACCAGTATGAGTCCTCTGGTGCTAAATGAGATCAGTTTCTGACACTGGTTACAGCCATACAGCTTCTCACTAGTATGGATTCTCTGGTGGCAGATGAAGTTAAGAGCTCTCAATAAAAGTTTTCCCACATTCTTTACACTCCTAGTGTTTCTCTCAAAAATGGATTTTTAAGATTTTATTTTTATTTAATGGGGTGCCTTTCTCTCAAAAACAAGTACATAAATAAAAATAAAGAGCGCCTAGGTGACTCAGTCAGTTATGCATCCGACTTTGGCTCAGGTCATGATCTCGCAGTTTGTGGGTTCGAGCACCGCATCATGCTCTGTGCTGGCCACTAGCTCAGAGCCTGGAGCCTGCTTCGGTTCTGTATCTCCCTTTCTCTCTCTGACCCTCTCCTCCTCATGCTGTCTCTCTCTCTCTCTCTCGTAAATAAATTTTTAAGAAAATTTAAAACTTTTTAAAAATAAATAAAAATAAAACATTTTTAAAAATAATTTTTTTGTTTATCCTTGAAGAAGAGAGAAAGAGAGAGAGGAAGAGAGAGATGGAGACACAGAAGAATCTGAAGCAGGCTCCAGGCTCTGAGCTGTCAGCACAGAACCCAACGTGCGGCTCGAACCCACGAACCGTGAGAACATGACCTGAACCGAAGTCAGACGCTTAACCGACTGAGCCACCCAGGTGCTCTTTATTTTTATTTATTTACTTATTTTTGAGAGAAAGGACATGAACACATGAGCATGGGAGGGGCAGAGGGAGAGAAAGAATCTCAAGCAGACTCCTGACATGGGGCTTGATCCCATAATCCTGTGATCATGATGTGAACCCAAATCAAGAATCGGACACTTAATTGACTGAGTCATCCAGGCACCCCTAAAGATTTTATTTTTAAGTAATCTCTACACCCAGTTTGGGGCTCCAACTTACAATCCTGAGATCAAGAGTTGCATGCCCTAACAACTGAGCCAACCAGGTGCCACAGAATGATTTTTTTAATGCACAATGAGGTGACCACTGCAGTTGAAGGATTTTCCACAATCCATACACTTAGAAGATCTCTGTCTGGTGTGACATCTCTCATTTAAAACAGCCTCAGATATCAATAAATTTCATTATTCCTGTATTCCCCACACTCCATTTTACAGAGGGCTTCTCTCTTGTGTGAATTCTCAGATGGACAGTAAGGTAGAAGATATTGGGGAAAGATTTTTCTCACTCATTATATCTATATGGCTTTTCTCCAGTATGAATTCTGTGATGCAAAACAAGGGAAGAAGGGCGGCTGAAGGACACCCCACAGTGGTTGCACACATGGGGGTTCTCTCTTGTGTAAGTCATCTTGCTCTTGATAAAGGCAGAGATGGCACTGAATGCTTTCCCACAATTACTATATTTATAAGGTTTCTCTCCTGTATGGATTCTTCAATGCACAATCAGGTTGTAATTCTTGGAGAAAGATTTTCCACAGTCATTACAAGTATAAAGTCTCTCTCCAGTATGAGTCCTCTGGTACCTAAGAAAGATTTCTGTTCGAAGGACTGTCCACATTTGTGGAAGTTATGGCATCCATCTCCAATTATTTCTCCTCTGCTCATGAGAGCATGTGCCCTGATCAAACACTTCCTCACATCCCATCCCTTTGTGTGGCTCTCTTCCTCCAACAATTATACCCTGTTCACTAAGAGGTGCAGAATGGTTGTAAAATCACTTTTGTTACAACTGGAGGGTCCATCTCCTGTTAGATTTCCACCAATGTGGCCAAGGTGACGAGCTTAGCTGATGGCTATTCTATTGTCATCATTTTCATCAAGTGTGTGAACTTTACAGTTTTTCCAACAATTAAATATATATATAACAGGAATGTTTAACATCTGAATCATGTTCACAGAAAGCTTCTGTTGCAGGACCTTTCTGAGATGGAGCAAATACTGTGCAGGGGTGCTTGGGTGGCTCAACTGGTTAAGTGTCCAACTCTTGATTTCAGCTCAGGTCATGATCTCATGGTTCTTTGGATTGAGCTCCATGTTGGGCTCCTTGCTGACAGCACAGAGCCTGCCTGGGATTCTCTCTCTCTCTGCCCCTTCCCTGCTCATGCTTTCTCTCTCTCTCTCCCGCTCTCTCTTTGTCAAGATAAATAAACTTAAAAAAATAGACTGAGTAGACACCCATGCTTTCTCCATATTCACAACCACCACAGCATTTCACCAAACTCTCTGTGTTCTTTTGTGTGGATGCTGTTTGCCTCAAATGCTTCTCTGTATTTTAATGAAGCATTTCTATCTGTTCCTCACATCCCCAGATTTCTTCGAATGCATATAAAAAGGAATAATCCCTCATGAATCTTTCCATTAACACGAAATTAAATGGTTCCAGTACAACAACATCCTGACTTGATGTTTCCATTTTGAACTTTGTTTTCTAAGCTAGAGGAGAAAAGGGAGAAAATAGCTGGGTCCTTAAGAGGAAGGGGAAAAGGAAGTTAAAGTTTGACATGTAGATATTAAAATTGGCCAGGTGCAAATCTACTAAAAGTGACCCTCTGTCCACCCTAGGACAGTAATTTCACTTGTAGGTATATAACCAAGAGAAATGTGTCTGTACAATCAGAGTAACATGGTTCATAACAACCTAAGACTGGACACTACCCAGAAGTCCAAAACTGGAAGGCAGATGAATAAATTGTGGCTTATTCACATGATGAAATAAAAAGCAAATTAACTACAAGTACACAAAACAAAATGGGCAAATCCCTCAAACATAATATTAAATAAAAGACCCAGAGTATGTTTACTTCGTGAAAATTTTAAGCTGTACAGTTATATTTTTCAGCATGTATATTTCCATGGAAATTTTTCAAAAATCATACATACACTCCAAAATAAGTCAGGCATACATGGATTTTGTTCAAGTATAGCCCTGGAGGGTGAGGGGAGTTCATGATGATGATAAAGCAGGGAGCCATTTATTAAGAATAAAAATAGCTTTAGAGTTCATAGCAGCACTCTCAACAATAGCCAAAACATGGAAAGAGCCTAAGTGTCCATCAACGGACGAACGGATCAAGATGTGGTTTATCTATACCATGGAATACTACATGGCAATGAGAAACAATGAAATCTGGCCATGTGTAGCAACATGGATGGAACTTGAGGGTGTTACGCTGAGCAAAATAAGTCAGGCAGAGAAGGACAAATACCATATGTTTGCACGTATAGGAGGATTAGGAGGAACTTAACAGAGGACCGTGGGGGAGAAGAAGGGGGGAAATAGTGGGGGATGGGAGAGAGGCAAACCATGAGAGACTCTTAAATGCTGAGAACAAACTGAGGGCAGATGGGTGTGGGGGGTGGGGGTGATGGCCATGGAGGAGGGCACTTGTGGGGATGAGCACGGGTGTTATATGGAAACCAACATGACAATAAACTATTTGTAAAAAAAAAATATATATATATATAGCTTTAGAGATTTTTAATCTTAGTAGAGGATGAAGAATATCTCCCAAAGAAGTCTGGCTTGCCAGAAAAGGAGTCAGAAGGAGGGTGGATTTTTAAGGAGAAATCTCCCACGTCCCTCTCCCAAAGTATGAGTAAGCAGAATCTTGGCCCTCCCTACCACATGTCAAGAACTCTAAGGCTGGGGCACGTGGGGCTCAGTTGGTTTAGCATCTGATTCTGGATTTCAGCTCAGGTCATGATCCCATTGTCAAGTCCACACTGAGCATGGAGTCTGCTTATGATCCTCTCTTTCTCTCCTCCCTCCCTCTCTCACTAAATTAACAAATTAGGAATAGAAGGAACTACTTCAACATAATCAAGGTCATATATGAAAAACCCACAGCTAACATCCTCAACAATGAGAGACTGGAAGCTTTTCCTCTAAGATGACAACACAGGACGCTGCTTTCACCACTTCCATGCAACACAGTTGGCACCATCTGCAGGGCTATTCAAGGTTCACTCATGCTCATTTGTGTGTGTTGAAGCTCTTTGCCTTTTAGGATGTGTATCTTGGTATAACAATTCTACCCACAGCTATTAGGCAAGAAACAGAAATAAAAGGCACTTAAACTAGAAAGGGAGAGGCAAAATTATCTCTATTTGCAGATGATATGACCTTACATATTAGAAACACTAAAGATTACACATGCACACACCATTACAACTAATAAACAAATTCAGCAAAGTTGCAAAACGTAAGGTCAACATACAAAAATCAGTTGCATTTTTATACATTAACAGTAAACAAACTGAAAAGGAAGTTACTAAAACTATTTACAATAGTACCAACAAGACTCAAACATTTATTAAATAATCACAGAGAAGGGGCACCTGGGTGGCTCAGTCAGTTAAGCATCCAACTCTTGGTTTCAGCTCAGATCATGATCTCACAGTTCGTGGGTTTGAGCCCAGCATCAGGCTCTACATTGGTGGTGCAGAGCCTGCTTGAGATTCACTCTCTCCCTCTCTCTGCTCCTCCCCCACTCTCATGCATGGGTACACTGTCTCTAAATAAATAAATAAACATTAAAAATAATAATAACCATGGGAGAGGGGATGGGCTAAATGGGTAAGAGGCATTAAGGAATCTACTCCTGATATCACTGTTGCACTATATGCTAACTAACTTGGATGTAAATTTTAAAAAATAATTTAATAATTCAAAAAATAATAATAACCACAGAGAATAGGTTAGTGGTTGCCAGAAAGCAGGGACAGAGGGTAGGGAGTAGGGTGGCTATATGGGAGGACCATGAGGGAATTCTGTACTGACATGGAAATCAAGTATCTAGACTGTGCTTGTTATACCAAGATACACATCTTAAAGTGGCACAGAAAGCTGTGCACCCAACACATCCAAATGAGTAGGAGTGAACTTTGTTGGGGTTTTTTTCTTTGAATCTTGCTTTTTTATTTTTTATCCCTTCATAGTTTATTGTCAAGTTGGTTTCCATAGAACATCCAGTGCTCATCCCAACAAGTACCCTCCTCCATGCCCATCACCCCCATTCCCTATCAGCCCTCAGTTTGTTCTCAGCATTCAAGAGTCTCTCACGGTTTGCCTCCCTCCCCTTCCCCAACTTTTTCCCCTTCTCCTCCCCCATGGTCCTCCGTTAAGTCTGAGTAGGAGTGAACTTTGAATAAGTTCTGCAGATGGTACCAATGTCAATTTCCTGGCTTTGACCCTGTCCTACAGTTGTGCAAGATGTTAACCATGGGAGAGACTTGGTAAAAGATGCACAGGCCCTCTCTGTTCATTCTTTGTACCTTCCTATGAGGCTATAATTACTTCAAATATAAGAGTTTAAAGGAACAAGAAAGATACAAGACCCTTGATAGGATCTGGCTTGAAATAACAGTAATAAAAGGCATTAGGGATAACTGGGGAGGTTTGACTAGGGATGGGTTACCAGGGGATAACAGGAAACTGCTGCTAGCTTTCTTAGGTGTGACAACAGTATTACGGTTGTGTAGAAGAATGTCCTTATTCTTAGAATATACAACCTAAAATTTTTAGGGGTACTTACTTTCAAATGCTTATCTACATACACATAAAAATATCTATATGTGCACACACAAGTAAATATACATACATACACATAAACATACATATACAGTGATATACATGTATATACAAAAATATACACACATGCATACATAAACACAGATACACTTATATACATACAAATCCATATATACCCCCATATGCAACAACACATAAAACACATGCATATAAATATACATAAACATTTATATGCCCATATACACATGCATAATATATGTTATAAACACATAATACATAACTTATATGTTGCATACATAAAAATTTAGGTGGTGGGTTAAGAGTGATCATTATACTCTTCCCTCAACTTTTCTCAATATTTTAGAAACTTGTGAAGCGAGAAGGTAGGTAGGGGACATGTTAATGCTTCTGGAGAGAGGTACTACACCAAGGATCGGCACTCATTATTACTTAGGTGAGAATGAATTTAGAACAGTTTTCTCCAAAGGTGTTCAAGAGATGGTTACAGGAATTCTAAGGGAGCGGGGGGAACTAGCTGGGAGCTGTAAGAAAACCAGAGTTACCAACCTGGGAAAATGCTGACTTGTAAAACCCTTTCTGCACAGTAAGGGTTTCTCCTGCAGGAGAAAACAGGAAAGCCAGGAATGTTTGCCTGGAATAACTGAAATCCAGGCAGGGCAGGGCTGTCCAAACCACACAGTTCCCTCCAACCAGCTCCAGAATCACTGGGCCCTACTGCCGCTCCCCAAAGCTGGCAACCCATTCAAGCTGAAAGCTGTATAATTTCTTTGCTCTGGGCCCTAAATAGGTTTCCGAAAACCTGCAAGTAAATAAAAGCAGAGCAAATGGAACTCTATTTTCTTTTTTGAGTGTGGTTGACAATGTTACATTAGTTCCAGGTGTACAACACGGTGATCTGACGAATGTAGCCAGTATGCTCTGCTCCGGTCTAGCCACCACCTGTCACCATGCAATGCAATTACAGCATTGTGAACTACATTCCTTATGCTGTGCCTTTTATCCCCAAGACTTTACAACAGGGAAGCATCCTACTTATATAAAACTTGCACCAAATCCACTTAAATACTTTCCTATTAAAAATATCACTATGGGGGCACCTGGGTGGCTCAGTTGATTAAGTGTCCGACTTCCACTCTGGTCATGATCTTGAAGTTTGTGAGTTTGAGCCCCATGTCAGGCTCTGTGCTGACATCTCAGAGCCTGGATCCTACTTCAGATTCTGTGTCTCCCTCTTTCTCTGCTGCTCTCCCACTCACATACTCTCTCTCTCTCTCTCAAGAAATGATTAAACATTAAATTTTTAAAAATCACTAAGAAATATAATACATGCTTATTACACAAAACTTGGAACACAAAGTAAAAAGAAAATTAAGTCCTAGGTGCATTTATTTCCTGTTTTCTTCCTAGAGAATCATTTTGATATAGTTAGAGTCAAACTGTGTATATACAATTTGAGGTCCTTTGTTTTTTCCAGTAAATATTATGTTATGGGTAGTTTCCACATCTGTCTTCATAGGCGGAAAAACTGGTGAGCTCCTTTGAAGAACAATTTTGGGTTGAAATCAAAATTTAAAATGCAAAGCGATGTGGTAGAGCAACATTAAAAATTCAAAACGGGGGCGCCTGGGTGATTCAGTATGTTGAGTGTCCAACTTTGGTTCAGGTCATAATCTGGCAGTTCGTGAGTTCAAGCCCCCATGAGACTCCCTGTTATCCGCATGGAGCTCACTTCAAATCCTGTCTCCCTCTCTCTGCCCCTCCCCTGCTTGTGCTCTCTCAAAAATAAACACTTTTTAAAAATTAAAAAAAGTTAAAATACAATACTGATCGAAGAAGACCTCGCACTTAGTGTTGTTTCATCAAACTTTGCTCCAGTAACATATGCATGTGAGTCATGAATGTAAATGTGTTTCTTCTAATGCCTGGGTCAAAAATAATTTGAAAATCCCCAGACTGGGGAAATCCTTACCTGATTCACAAAGACACATGCTCAAGATGGCTGCTAAAGCACTGTTAGGAATGCTGAAAAATTGCAAACTTCCCAGCTGTGCATCAAAGGTGGGGCTTGGGGTGGGGGATAAATGGTGGCATCTTCACTAGGTAGAGACTACTGCACAACAGCGAAAACAGTAGATGTAGAAACAGAAGACTGGCGAGAGAAGCGCACTGCAGAGGTTCGCACATCAATCCCAAACACACACATACAAACCATACCCCATACTGTTTGAAACTATAGATATTATAAAGGGAAAAGCTCTAACAACAGCCTGAAGACATCGGCTAAATGCTAGCTAAATGCTAGAGGGCCAGCTTTTTCATTCACTAAGCAAATGTTTATTCAACACCTCTCAACACCTACTGTGTGCCACGCCCTGTTCTTGGTAGGAATGAATCAGCAGTGGATGAGACAGAAGATGCTGCAGGGTGCAGCTAGCTTTCTAGTGGGGGAAGACACAAAGAATCAACAGCAAAATCGGTCTCCATCAAATAATCTGCAAAGTCAGGATGCACACAGACCCGGGTCAGTTTTCTGAGTTAGTAGTGGCCTCCCTGCCTGCCCCAATCTCTACCCACTGTCCAAAACTCAGGAACCGAGCAGATTCAGGGAGCATACTGCTCAAGGAAGGAGACTGGACTCTGATTTTTCACTCGATGCAAGCTCCTAACCACCTGCAACGTAGCAGCAGTTACTGGGCCAGCAGCCCCTGCTCTAGGGCTCCTGAGGATTCTGGCTACTACAAGCCACGGGAGATGGAGCAGAGGAGAGGCAAGATCTTACATGCGCGCTCCCAGGCTCCCACTGGCTACGGATGAGGAACAAACAGTGGGGTGGGCAGAAGGCAAGGGAGCAGGGAGGAGGTGCCTGTTACGGAGAGAAGCGGGTGGGCAAGCGGTTGAATTCTGGAAATATCTTAGAGATAAAGACATGGGAGTTGGGGGTAGAAATGATATGGGGGGTGGGGAAAGAGAAACATCAAGGAGGACGCTGAGATTTAGCGCAGAAGAGGGAGTCGCCATTTACAGACACCGGGAGGATTGGGTTTGGGGAGACCAGAGGCTCATGTGAGGACCCCAAAGTCTGATTTGTCTGTGGCGGGGGTAGGGGACAGCTTCAGGGCATTAGGGGTCTGTGGGGAGAGGCAACCCAGTCAACGACACGGGACTGGGGATGGGGGTGAAGCCTGGGAGGGCGAGTTCGGTGGGTAGGGGGAGGAAGGAAACATTCACAGGCACCCCAAATGCTCAGTGGAGCGAATCGGTCCTCAGAAGGAGGCAGGCGGGGGCGAAGGACCAGGGCTGTGGGAGGAGGAAGACGCAAAGAGGACAAAGCATCCTTGGGAACCGGACACAGGAAACACAGAAGGCTGTGCAAGCCCACACCTTGTAGGGAGGCGGAGGCGAGGGGCATCCACCTGTGCAGGGTGGGAGCAAGGAGGCGCGCACCTGAGTGGAGAGAAAAGGGAGTCCGCGGAGGAGGGGGAGTCCGCGCCCGAGGGGAAAAGGGCAGTCCGCACGTGAGGATGGACGAAGAGAGAGCGGTCCGCTCCCACCCAGTGGGCGAACACAACGGGGGTCTGCACCGCTCGGGGCCAGCAGACGGCGCAGGGGGGTCCGCACCTCATCCCCGGGCCTTCCTGGCCCCCCGGCCGGCGCCCCCCTCGGCGTTTCCCCCCGCCCCACCCGGCGTTGGGCCGCCGTGACCTCCTGCTACGCGATCTGGGACGGGTCCAAAGCAGGAGAAAACCCCCAGAAAGGAACTCATACCTCCCACGACCGACGCGTCGCCCTCGGCAAACCGCTTGTTTGTGCGCGTGCGCCGGGTGCCCGGAGGTGCGCGTGCGCGCGCGCCTGACTCCCGGATGAAGCTTCCCCAGCGAGGCCTCGGGATGCGTGGGGTCTGGCGTTCATTGGGAAGACTGGTCAATTAATTTGCTCATATTTCCACTGCATTTTCTTTCTTATTTAGATGCCGAGATCTTTATAACTTCTGGATATCAGTCTTCTGTTGCGTCTAAGAGCGACAATTACCTTCTCCCATTCCGTGGCTTGTCTTTCCACTTGCATGATACGCTTACATAACCCTTCCTAATGAACACAGTTCCGAATTTTAATGTAGTCAGACTTAATCAATTTTCTTTGGTTTGTTTAAGGAACGTTTGTCTATGGCAAGATCACAAAGATGTTTTGTATTTTCATCTGCATGCTATCGTTTTGCCTTTCCTGTTTAGAGCTACAATCCTCAAGAACTGAGTTTTGTGAATAGTAGGAGGTCATTAAACTACAATAAATCCACCTGTTTTTGTATGGTCCAAGAGTTAAGGATGGTCGTTACATTTTTTAATGTTGTAAAAAAAAATCAAAAGAATGGTATTCGTGGCACATGAAAATTACATGAAATTCAAGTTTCAGAGTCTATAAAAATGTATTGGAAAGCGACCTTGCCCATTGGCTTACAAGTTGTCTGTGGCTGCTTCCACACTACAACAGTTGAACTTAGTAATTGTGGCAGAGACCATATAGTGTGCAAAGGCTAAAATATTATCTAACCTTTATAGAAAAGTTTGCTGACCCATGATGTATAGTGAGATATGACCACTGGAATTTAACTATTTAAAAATGTTTGCAAAACCAGGAGATATTACTTCTTACCCACTAGGATATCTATAACCCAAAGACAGACAATAACAAGTATTGATAAGGATGTGGAGAAATCAGAATGCTTATACACTGTTGGTGGGAATGTAAAATGGTACAACTGTTGTGAACAAATTTGACAATACCTCAAAAATTTGAACAGTTACCATGTAACCCAGCAATTCCACTCCAAAGTATCCACTCAAGGGGCATCTGGGTGGCTCAGGGTTGAGCGTCCTCCTCTTGATTTCAGCTCAGGTCATGATCCCAGTGTTGTAGAATCAAGTCCCGCATCAGGCTCTGCACTGAGAGTGGAGTCTGTTTGGGTTGTGCGCTCTCTCTCTCTCTCTCTCTCTTTCTCTCTCTCTCTCCCCCCTTCTGTCCCTCTCCCCAGCTCATGGGTGGGGAGCTCAATCAATCAACCAATCAAATGCAAAGTATCTGAAGAGTGTTGAAAGCATATATACCCACAAAAACTGGTATGTGAAGGATCATAGCAGCATTATTCACAAGCCAAAAACTAGAAACTTTCCAAATGTCCACTGACAAATGAATGGAAAAACAGAAGTTGGTATATCCACACAACAGAATATTATTCAGCCATATAAGGCATGAAGTACTGGCACATGCTACAACATTGATGAACACTGACAACATAATGCTAAATGAAATAAGCATATGGACCACATATTGTATGATTCTATTTATATGAGATGTCCATAGCTGTTAAATCTGTGGCTAGATTAGTGGCTGCCAGGGACTGGGAGAAGGAGGAAAAGAAAAGTGACTGCTAATTGGCATTTGCTTCCTTTAGGAAGCTAATGAAATGTACTAGAATTAAAGAATGGTGGGGGTTCCTGATCAGTTGGTTAAGTGTCCGACTTTGACTCAGATCATGATCTCATGGTTTGTGACTTCAAGCCCCACATTGGGCTGTATGCTGACAGCTCAAAGCCTGGAGCCTGCTTCAGATTCTGTGTCTCCCTCTCTCTCTGCCCCTCCCCTGCTCATGCTGTCTCTCTCTGACTCTCAAAAATTTAAAAAAAAAAATGTTTTTAATTTAAAAAAATTAAAAAATAAAAAATTTTAAAAATTTGTTTAAACTATTTTACCAGAAATGACCACGGACTCCGCTGAATTCCTTTGGTCACCCTAAGTTCAGATGTCCGTATACTTTTGTATTTACTATTTTTTCCTCCTGGGACTTGCTTATACATACTCTCAACCTGTTTATCTCTTGGGGTCTCAACTGTTGCTCTTGTAAATGTGGATTTTTTATTTAGCAAAGGCAGCCTTGCACCCCACACCCACCTCTTCTCCAGTGAATCCCTACTCTCTAACAGTTGCCCAAGGGATTCCACCTATAGCTTTGTTGCCCCTCCGTGGTATTTAACAGGTGGAGTCTCTCCTCCCTAAATCTGTTCTCTCTTGGTCCAGAACACCACCCACCCTGCCTTCCCTCCTCCCTCCTAGGCCATTTCTTCATCCGACTGCCTCCTTTGTTTTTCCCACAACCAAATGCTTCTTTGGTCACCATCCTTAGTGTTCACCTAACATAATCAGAAGTCTACAAGGCTTTTCCCTACCTCATCCTGCCCACTCTCCTCATCTCTTTCTCTGATGCCCCTACATCCCCTCCTGCACCAGCACGCTACCGGTCCCTGTGTGCAGCAGTCTTCCCTTCCTACCCCTAGGTTAGTCTCTCCTCCTCTTATAGCTTCCCACTGTTGTTTTCATTCTTTTCCCTATTACAGCTCACAGTGTTTTCATGATTGATAAATAAACGGCCATCTTGCTTTCTAGCTGGACTGCTCCGTGAGGCTGGACACACTGTTGTATTCCCAGCTATACTGTGCAGGGGATCAACGTGCCAACATCTAAGATACTCATTAAATGTTTGCTGATTTGAATGAACTGGAAGTAATATTCCAAGGTATTAAAATGATTGCCGGGGACATGTGAGATTCTGGATGCAATTTCTTAATTTCATATGTTTCAGTACATTCCAAGTAGAATTATCTTAGAATCAGAAACAACAAAGATATGCACCCAGGATATGGTGACCCATTGTTCACTAATGCTGGTTCACCTCCATCTTAGTTCAACAAACATTTCTTGGGCACCTGCTGTAGGAATCCAAGGGTCAGGATACAGCAGAAACCAGATGTTTACAGTCCAGTCGGGGAGATAAACACGTACAGTGCATCATGTATCAATCGGATGACAGTCAGTGCCTTGGAAATACATAAAGGAAAGAGGATGGGAAGTTGTGTGTTGGGCAGGCGCTGTTGTAATTTTAAATATCTCGAAATCAGGAAAGGGCTCACTGAAAAGGTGATGTGTAATGAGGAATGAGGAAGTGAGCCCAAATGTCCTGGGGGGAGAGGATCCCCACAGCAGGAAGTGATTTCAGAGGTCCTGAGAGAATATGACTGGCATTTGAGGAATAGCAGGGAGGCCTTGGGACTGGAACACAGTGACCAAGGGGTGTATCAGAGAAAGGGCTAAGGAGGTGACAGAGGCTATCAATTAAGATACTGTCAGGCCAGGGCACCTGGGCGGCTCAGTTAGTTAAGTGTCTGACTCTTGATTTTGGCTCAGGTCATCTCATGGTCTGTGAGTTCAAGCCCCACACTGACAATGTGAAGCCTGCTTGGGATTCTCTCTCTCTCCCTCTCTCTCTGCCTGTCATGTGTGCTCTCTCTCAAAATAAATACTTAAAAAACATAAACAAAAACAAACATTGCCAGGCCAAAGAAATTATGAAGACAAAGGAGATAACCGGTATTATGGTTGAATATACTTGCTGCCTCTGCCCCAGTGAGGATTACCCTTCCCTGTCCCAGTGACTTCAGGCTTCGTTCTGGACTTGCTTGGACAAGAAAAAGTGAGTGGAAGTGCAGGTGCTTTTTCTGAGCAGAAGCTTTCAGAGCCTCAGGATGGATCCACCGGTTCTCCTTTCCCTCTGCCAGGAGGCCAGCAACGCCCCCAGAAAGAGAGGCTGCTCCCTGGCCAAGTGAAGGTGACATGAAGTAGAGCATTGGCATTATGAGCCCCTAAAGTTTTTGCTGTCATTTGTTACTGTAGCATAACTTACCTTAAGCTAACAAACCATCAGAAGTACTGCTTTAAGGTTAAAATTCAGAATGACCAATAAATTAATTAATTAAAATAAATTTGACGTTTCAAGTGGTGGCAAGGATATAGATCAATAGGAAATCTCCTTTGTTGCTGGTTGGAAAGCAAAATGGTACCGCCACTTTGGAAAGAACTTTGCAGTTTCACACAAAGTTCAACAAAGACTTACCACATGATCCAGCAATTGCAGTCCTAGGGATTCACCCAAGAGAAATGAAAACCTACATAATGTTAGAGACTGAATGTTTGTCTTGCCCAAATTCATGCTGAACTCCTAACCCCCAAAGTAATGGTAGATGGAGGTGGGGGCTTTTGGGGGTGATGAGATCTGAGGGTAGAGCCCATATGAAAAGGATTAATGCCTTTATGAGAAAATAACCAACCTGTGACAAGGAGGCAGGATCTCACTAGACACCAAACCTGCCAGTGCCTCGATCATGCACTTCTCAGCATCCAGAGCTGTGAGAAAGAAGTGTTTGTTATTTAAGCTATTCACTCTGTGGTAGTTTGTTACAGCAGCCTGAATAGACTAAGACATGTACATTTAACATGTACAAAATACTGAATTTTATTTGAGACCTGTTCTCCTGGAGAAATTCCCTCGCCCCTCTGTTCCAAGAAATGGCTAACCACACAAAGGACCACCCTGCTCTCACGTATTCCAAGATAAGACCTAAGTAGACAGGGGCTCCACTCTTCCTCAGTTACTCCATCCTTCCTCATAGGTCCCGTAGACTCATGGGTGACTCCCTTCTTTATCTGACTCTATAAAACTCTAGGTCCCCTTTCTTTTCTTTGAGATGTTACACATTGATGAATACAAAGAGGCCTGTGGATTAAAGAAACTAGAAATACGATGGCAACCATCATGAACATCCCAAGTCTCCATATTGGATTAGACAGCACATATGGACCTTCCACACACGTTCTTAGGTTATGGACTTTGTTCAGGATGCTGAAAGGTGCTTTCCCCTCAGCTAGCCTAGGGGGTGGGAGCTGTAAGTAGAGGTAAGGGGCATTTTTTCCTTTTCTTAAATTTCCTATCACTAATGGCTGTTTATTAATAGGACTTAATTTCTAGACTAGCTCTGGCAATAAGGGCTGTGTGGATTCCCAAGCGGCACCCAGCTGAGGAGGCCATGCCTACTCTCAAAGCAGACAAAGACCAGCAGAGGTTTTTTTTTGTTTTTTTCAAGTTGTGTGTATTAACTTGTTGGGAAAGGAACACACACAGAATACCTCATTGAGCAGGACACAGGAAGGCTAGAGGTCTGTAAGAACTAGAACGGGGTGTGTGTTAATTTCCTATGGCTGTTGTAACAAGTTAACACAAGCTCTGTGCCTTAAAAATGGACACATACACTCTCTTACAGTTCTGGAAGCCTGAAGTCCAAAATCACTTTCACTGGGCTCATAAGGAAGGTGTCAGTAGGGCTGGTTTCTTCTGGAGGCTGTGGAGAGAGAATTAATTTCCCTGCCTTTGCCAGCTTTTAGAAGCTACCACCATTCCTTGGCTCATGGCATCTCCCCATCTTCTAATGCATTGCTTTAACTTCTGGCTCCGTCATCACCTCTCCTGACTCTGACCCTGTGGAAACTCTTGTTTTGACACTGCCCATGCCAGAAAACCCAGGATCATCTCCACATCTTAAGATCTTTCTAGCACTCCTTCAAATTCCCTTTGCATCTACACTAACAATCAAAGGTCCCACAGATTAGGATGTAGACACATCTGGGAGGCCATCATTTCGTCTTCCAATAGGAGTTCCTGATTGTAAACAACGAATTGCAACCCATCCTGTGGGAGGATGAGGGGGGATCTTGGGTCCAGACATGGTTAAAACTAGTCATACTGTCCAAGAGTCAGGCGGGGCTTGTAAGGGGTGATGCACCAGGGTCCTCAGAGTCTATGAGCCTCATGGTTTCGGCGATTTGCCTGGTTGCAGATGCAGCCCATGACACAGTTGTAGTAGCTCCAAAGCAAGTGTTTTTCTCTCCTGCAGCCCCAACGTGGCCCTTTTCCTAACTTATAAGGAAGTGTTGCGTCAATTGGCAATGGCCCTGCTGGAGTATCAGAAAAGAGCAGGCCAAAACAGAGAAAGGAAGAGAGGGAAAGGGCAGGCAAGTATTGTCTATAATGTGTTAGGTTTCTATTGTTTCTATTAAAAATTACCCCAAATTTAGCAGCTTAAAACAACACAAACTTGGGGTGCCTGGGTGGCTCAGTCGGTTAAGCGTCCGACTTCAGCTCAGGTCATGATCTCACGGTTCGTGGGTTTGAGCCCTGTGTTGGGCTCTGTGCTGACAGCTAGCTTAGAGCCTAGAGCCTTCTTCAGATTCTGTATCTCCCTCTCTCTCTGACCCTCCCCTGTTCACGCTGTCTCTCTCTCTTTCAGAAATAAATAAAACATTAAAAAAGTTTGTTTTTTTTTTTAATAAAACACAAACTTATTATGTCACAGCCTTCACTCAGTGATTCTCAAGGGGAGCCACCCCCAGGGCTTTGAGGCTCTGCCAACCAGCCTGGGCAGCTCTCCCCTGGCCAGCACTGTATTTCCTTAGGAGGGACATTCCCAGATCATCCTCAACCTCTCGACAGCCTCCCATTCCCCATTTTCTCAGACCTATTCTCTCCTCACCTCCAGGTCCCCAAGAAAGGAAATTATTCTTATGCCCTGGGTCATGGGATGCTGACTTGAAAGGAACTTCTTCCTGGATGCCCTCTATCCAAGCTTATAGCTGCCCTGTGACCCTGAACTAGCCCCTTTTGGTAAAAAAAAAAAAAAAAAAAAAAAAAAAGTCCAAAGAAACCCAAAATTTGCCCCCTTTTGGCTTCCTCTTTTTAGTCCTTACCAAAGTATTATAGCAACAATGTACGTTTTACAATATAGAAAAAAAATCATACATGAACATAGGCCCCTAAGAAAATCATGTTTATTTTTCCATGACCAATTTCCAAACTTCATCTGCATGTGCACCTATCTTTACATGGCTGTAATAACAGCAAGCCTTCTATTTTATGCTTTTTTAATTGTTGTTGTTGCCTGCCGTATTATAAGCATCTTCAACGTGATACCAAAACCTTATAATCACGGTTCGGCATGATTGCATAGAGCAAATTACAAGTGTGCTAGATGAACAATGGGGAGTGATAACAGAAACATATGAACTCATTCTATTTTTATTTCCACAGCTAAAGCAATGCATCACATTTCTCAGCAGCAACCCTTTCCGTCTTAGTACAGGCCTGCTTCAGTCTTCATAGGGAGAATTTCATTGTTCATTCACAAGCAACGTCCTCAACTACTTGCCCTTCTGAAATAAATCCTGAACATCTGACAGGGCTGTAGCATAGAAACACACAGCAACAGCAAAATCTAACTGAAATTCTGTGGTTGCCGGGGGGTGGAGTGCTGTCTGGGGTCTATCACCAAAATGCCTTTGTTCATTCAGAGGAGACAGCAAGAGCTCCTGCTAGACTACACTTGATCCTAATAAGAGTCTGCTTATGCACAAAGCAGACATTCATCATTAAGGTATTCCACATACTGATTACACACTGAACACATTCACAGGTTCTTTCTCATTAAAGCACTCTGATGCATCTCCAGGCGAGTACCTCTTGACATCCACAGATTTTATTCCAGTGTGTGCGCTACTATGTTTGGTACTGGCTGCATTGTTCCTGAAGCCTCTTCCACATTTACTACCAGCCTGTGTTTTCTCCAGGAGTTCTTTAATGTATAGATTTAATAGTATGGCCAAGGAATGCCTCACATTCATCAATTCACTAGATAGCTTAAAAAATTATTTTCTGACAGGGGAAAGTCACCTCTGAAGACATTCCTCCTTCACAGTTTCTTAAAAGCAAGTCAGCAGATGCACGTGGGCAACAATCATTATGTTTCCATGGGTTGCTCTCCAGAGTGTTTTCTTTGATGTCGGATGAGGGCTGAGCTCCTTCTGAACATTTTTCCACACTGAGGACACTGGCTGGGCCCCTCCCGGCTGTGGAGTCTCTGATGTACCACCAGGTGAGAGTTCTGCTTGAAGGACTTTCCACATTCAGGACACTGGTATGGGGTCTCCTTTGTGTGAATTCTCTGGTGCTTGGTCAGACAGGAACTGTCCCTGAAAGCTTTGCCACACTGATTACATTCGTAGGGCTTCTCACCAGTATGAGTCCTCTGGTGGCGGATGAGGCCAGCAATGTTCCTGAAAAGTTTCTGACACTGGTTACAGCCATAGGGCTTCTCACCAGTATGAATCCTCTGGTGCCTGATGAGGTAAGCACTCTCAATGAAAGTTTTCCCACACTCTTTACATTCATAGGGTTTCTCCCCAGAGTGAATTTTTTGATGCACAATGAGGTGAGAGTTTCTGTTGAAGGACTTCCCGCACTCCACACATTCAAAGGGCTTCTCTCCAGTGTGAGTCCTCTCATGCTGAGTAAGGTATGAGCCATCCCGGAAAGCCTTTCCGCATTTGCTACATTCATAGGGCTTCTCCCCGGTGTGGATTCTGAGATGCACAGTGAGGTGGGAGATGTCAGTGAAAGGTTTCCCACACTCGTTACATCTGTATGGTTTTTCCCCTGTATGAGTTCTTTGATGCAAAATCAGTGATGAATTTCGGTTGAAGGTTTTCCCACATTCTAGACATTCGTAAGGTTTTTCCCCAGTGTGAATTCTCTGGTGTTGTGTGAGAGCTGACCCATCACTGAAGGCTTTCCCACACTTATTGCATTTATAGGGCTTCTCTCCTGTATGGATTCTTTGATGCACAATCAGGTTGTAGTTCTTGGAGAATGATTTTCCACATTCAGTACAGGTATAAGGTTTCTCTCCAGTGTGAGTTCGGTGATGCAAAACAAGAGAAGAGTTCCGTTTGAAGCATTTGCCACATTCACTGCATTTATACAGTTTCTCTCCAAGGTGACTCCTCCTGTTTTCATTAAGAGATGAACTCAGGCTAAAGATGTCCCCAAAATCCTTACCTTCATAGAGTTTCTTCCCCCTTTTCACTATTTTTGGTTCACCAAGAGGCATAAAATGGTTGAAAGATTTAACACTTTCAGGATATTGATAGGGTTTCTCCCTTGTTTGATCTCTTCCAAGCTGAAAAACTTCCACAGAATGGTCGAAGGCTATTCCACAAGCACCACTGTCACTAGTTCTCTTAGCTACATAATTTTTCTGACAACTGTGTAAAGCTGAGTCACAATCCAAACTTTTAACATCTGAGTCACATATATGAAAACCATTTGGAGGAACTCTCTTAGATGGCAGAAGGTCTGAGCTTGCACTCAAATGCTCCTCAAGTCCAGAATATTCACAGATTGTTTCCTGAGTCCCCGGTTTCTCCTGAGTTAAAGCTGACTGACTCAAATGTCCCTCCCGGTTCTTACAGTCCCAATTATTACCTAGAATGGAAAGATGGGATCCTTCTCTTGCAAATCCTTCCATTTCCACATCACAGGATAGTTCTTTCTCAGGAATATTCTGAGCTGTCATTTTCAATCTCATTTCCCAGGCTGAAAAGTAAAGAATGAAAAGGACAGACTTAAGTACACAAGGCTATATCTGAAAGGGAATAAAAATGAGGACAGGACAGGCATGTGGATCCATATTTTCATTTTGTTATTAATTTTTCCCCAGCTTATTTTTTTATTGAAATATAGATGACACACAATGTTACATTGGTTTCAGATGTACAACACAGTGACTTCACATGTCTATAGGTTATGTTATGTTCAGTACAAGTGGCTATTATCTGTCACCATATAACACCATTACAATGCCACTGATTATATTTCCTATACTGCACTTTTTTTTTAAAATATTTTNGCCACCCAGGCGCCCCTGCACTTTTTTTTTTTTAATATTTATTTAATCTTGGAGAGAGAGAGAGAGAGAGAGAGACAAATGAGGAGTGGGGGAGGGGCAGAGAGGGAGAGTCACAGAGTCACAGCTCCAGGCTCTGAGCTGTCAGCACAGAGTCTGATGTGGGGTTCAAACCCACAAACTATGAGATCATAACCTGAGCCGAAGTCAGCCGCTTAACCAACCGAGCCACCCAAGCACTCCTCCTATACTGTACCCTTAATCCCATGACTTGTTCACTCCATAACTAAAAGCCTGTACTTCACACTCCCCTTCACTGATTTTGCCCATTCCCCACATCCCTCCCCTATGGCAACCATCAGTTTGATCTCAGTTTGATTCTACTTTTTATACGTCTGCTCATTTGTTTTTTAGATTCCCGATGTAAGTGAGATCATATAGTATGTCTTTCTCTGCTTGACCTATTTCACTTAGCATTATACCCTCCAGATCCATCCATGTTGTTGCAAATGGCAAAAACTCATTCTTTTTTATGACTGAGGAATATTCCATCATTTGTACATAGCACAATCTTTATCCATTCATTTATTGACAGAAACTTGAGTTGCTTCCATATTTTGGCTATTATAAATAATGCTGCAATAAACAGGGGGTCATATATCTTTTTGAATTAGTGTTTTATCTTCTTTCTGGGGGTAAATATCCAGTAGTGGAATTATAAGATAATATAGTATTTTTATTTTTAATTTTTTCAAGGAAGCTACACGCTGTTTTTCACAGTGGTTGCACCAATTTACATTCTGCCGCGTGTATGTCTACTTTTTCAAATTAACATCTGTATAAGAGGAAGGTAAAGTGAGAGTTCAGGGATGGAGCCAAGAACAGGTTAAAAGAGCCACACAGAATTTTCATCTTCTTAGAGAGCGAACAGGAAGAAGGGTATTGGAGATAAGTATCACCAAAAGAATGAAACTGAGGTGTGGGAGATGAGAGGCCAGGTATCACTACTCCCACTGGAACACCACCTTGGCTACTGTGTGCTTGTCCCTACCACTCATTACCCGTATCAACAATCAGGACACATTTTCAAAGTCCCAACTTTACAGTGTGCTCACGACAGTGCTGAATGAACAGTTTTCACCCTGACTTTGTGGTCAAGTTCTGCTTTCATGGATGGGACAAAGCACAAGCTCTATGACCTGGAAGTTCCAAAAGCCCTAGAGCTGTGAATGGCTGCACTGCAAGGTTACTGTGAGAGCTAGGTCATGTATGAGTCTGGCTCTGACATGGGAAATGGATGGCATTCTGTAAGTGGCTGCCAGTGTCTCCACCATTACTGATCATTACTGATCCTCTAACCACCCTTCCAATCCTTTGACTGAATGATATCAAGACAACTGGCTCCTCATTTCTTTTTATTTATTTTTTTTAATTTCTGAGAGAGAGAAAGAGAGCAAGCAAGCAGGGGAGGGTCAGAGAGAGAGGGTGATACAGAATCTGAAGCAGGCTCTAGGCTCTGAGCTATCTGTCAGCACAGAGCCTGATGCGGGGCTCGAACCCACAAACCGTGAGATCATGACCTGAGCTAAAGTCGGACGCTTAACAGACTGAGCCACCCAGGCGCCCATTAAGCAAAATGAAATAAGATCCTTACCTCAGAAAGAAATTTTTTTTAATTCTAAATGGAGAAAGATCCCAATGTAAAATCAAAGTTTAAATCACGTAGGACACCTTCATGATCAACAAGCAAAAACGGGGCACCTGGGTGGCTCAGTCAGTTAAGTATCCGACTCAATTTCCACTCAGGTCATGATCGCATAGTTCATGAGTTCAAGCCCCGTGTTGGGCTCTATGCACTGACAGCCTACTTGGGATTCTCTTTCTCCCTCTCTCTGCCTCTCCCCTGCTCATGTTCTCCCTCTCTCTGAAAATAAATAAACTTTAAAAAAAAAAAGGCAAAAACCATACAGATAAGGATTAACAAATGTGATGTCAATATTTTAAATTTCCACGCCAACAAAAACACAGTAAGAGTCAAAACACAAGTGGCAAACGGAGAAACAAGATTATAAAATACAAAAGAGGCAATGGAATAATACCCAAGATCTATAAAGAATTCTTACAGAACAGCACAAGAAAAAGGGGAGGGGGGCACAAAAAGGCACTTCTTGGAGAGAAAATACAAATATTCTGAAAACAGGAATATCTGCTCATTCTCGCCATCGAGACAATTATAAATTCCAACTTTAAGAACACAAAATATGTAGGGGCACCTGGATGATTCAGTCAGTTAAGCATCCAACTCTTGATTTTGGCTCAGGTCATGATCTCAGGGTTGTGGGATTCAGCAAGAAACCTGCTTAAGAATGTCTCAGGGAACTCAGGTGGTTCAGTCAGTTAAGCATCCGACTTTGGCTCAGGTCATGATCTCACCATTCTTGAGTTCAAGCCCCACGTAGGGCTCTGTGCTGACAGCTCAGAGCCTGGAGTCTGCTTCGGATTCTGTGTCTCCCTCTTTCTCTGCTCCTCCTCCACTCATGCTCTGTCTCTTTCTCTCTCTCAAAAATGAATTAATATTTAAAAATATATTCTTTTTAAAAAGTTGGCCTTTAAAAAAAAAGATTTTTATTTTTAAGTAATCTCTACACCAAACATGGGGCTCAAACTCATAACCCTAAGATCAAGAGTCATATGCTCTACCGACCGAGCCAGCTAGGCACCTCATAAAATGTTGGCCTTTAATGCTTATGTTAAAAAAGGAAGACTGAAGGGGCGCTTGGGTGGCTCACTCAGTTAAGCATCCAACTTCAGCTCAGGTCATGATCTCATGGTTTGTGGGTTCGAGCCCTGTGTCGGGCTCTGTGCTGACAGCCAGCTCAGAGCCTGGAGCCCGTTTCAGATTCTGTATCTCCCTCTCTCTCTGACCCTCCCCTGCTCACGCTGTTTCTCTTCTCTCTCTCAGAAATAAATAAAACATTAAATAATTAAAAAAAAAAAAAAAGAAAACTGAAGTTTAGTAATTAACAGTTTA
>NW_027532826.1:186385-200988 GCF_008692635.1 Crocuta crocuta
TGTCGGGCTCTGTGCTGACAGCCAGCTCAGAGCCTGGAGCCCGTTTCAGATTCTGTATCTCCCTCTCTCTCTGACCCTCCCCTGCTCACGCTGTTTCTCTTCTCTCTCTCAGAAATAAATAAAACATTAAATAATTAAAAAAAAAAAAAAAGAAGACTGAAGGTTAGTGACTCACAGTTTAATTTAAGACTTAAGGGGAAGAACAAAGGAGTAAACCAACAGGAGGTAGAAGGAAGATAATAATAAAGGTAAGGGCAGAAATTAAAGAAACTAAACAAAGAAACATCCAAGAAGATAAAGAAAACCAGGTCTGTTATTTGAGAAGACTAACAAAACAGACACACTTAGCAAGAGTGAGCATAAAAAAAAAAAAAAAAACACATAAGCAATATCAGTCATGAGAAGTGGATTTAACTAAGAAACAGTAGAAAGTTGCCAAAATGGCAACATTGGATTTATCCTAGGAATGCAAGGACTGTGAAACATTAGGATGTCTATTGATACAATTCCCCATATTTTCAGATAAAAGTAGAAGACAGTCCCCTACACCCTATCTCAATAAGTTAAGAAAGTAATTTGTGGAAATCACCCTGATTCATGATCAAAATGCTCTCAGTTAAAGTGGTAGACCCCTTTAGTGTGCCTGAGTGCCTCAAATGGTTAAGCATCTAACTCAATGTCAGCTCAGGTCTTGATCTTGAGGTTGTGGTCTCTGTATTGGGCATGAAGCCTACTTAAAAAAAGGAAAAAGTAGTAGAGTAGTAGACCTCTTTAACCTGTATCAGTAAATTCTGAATGTACTTTAAGGAAAGCTCCAATTCAAGATGAAAATTCTTAACAATTAGGGACACAAGGGATCAAGGTAAATATCACACCTAATAAGAAAACATCAGAATAGTTTACTTTGAAGCCAAGACCAAGACCCTAGAAGCCTGCTACATCCACAGCTTTCAACAGTAATGTGGAGAAGCTGGCTGGTCAGGAGGACCATGTCCCAAGATGTCACTGGGACATTAAGAGTTCTTCACCTACAGGAACAGGCCTCCTGAGGCTGCCTTGCCGCCATACTGCATGTTTCCCATACTAGACCTTCTGAGTACACTGGGGCCTGGGTGGCCTTGGATGTCCAGTGAAGGCAAGAGATGGAAAGCACCTTCCTAGAGATCTTCAGGGGAAGGAAGCATGTGTGTACTTAAAATAAGTAAGTCAGACAAATACACCATGATACTACTTGGGGAAATTTTTTAGACATATAAAAATTCTGTAAGTAAAAATATTAAAATGCCCTGGCAAGGCACCTACCAAAGCTGTGATTATGACTGTTCTGGGAATATGGAGAATAAGGCTTAAGGAGCAAAGGGAACATCAATTTAATCTATAATAGATGCTTCATTTATTGAAACAAGAGCTCTACACCACTAAGAAAGTGAAATGACAACCTACCAAATGGGAGAAAATATTTATAAAGCATACATATTATAAAGGACTTGTATACAGAAGATATTGAAAACTCTTAGAACTCAATAACAAAACAATACAAATTTTAAAAATAGGCAAAGGATAAGGGCATCTGGGTGGCTCAGTTCGTTAAGGTCCAACTTCAGCTCAGGTCATGATCTCATGGTTTGTGAGTTCAAGCCCCGTGTCGGGCTCTGCACTGACAGCTTGGAGCCTGCTTTGGAATCTCTCTTTCTCCCTCTCTCTCTCAAAAATAAATATTGAATTTTAAAAAATAGGCAAAGGATATGAATATTCTCCAAAGAAGACATACAGATGGCCAGCAAGCACATGAAAAGATGATCAACATCATTGTCATTAGGGAAATGCTAATCAAAACCACAATGTGATGCCACTTCATGCTCACAAGTGTGGCCAATATAAAAAACAGTCAATAAAAAGTATTGTTAAGATGTGGAGAAACTGGAAGCCACTTTCCAGTTGGTAGGAATGTAAAATGGTGCAGCTGCTTTGGAAAACGGTCTGACAGCGTCTCAAAAAGTTATACAGAGAGTTATGTTACCTAGCAATCAACTCTTACACATCTACTCAAGCCAAATGTGAACATATGTCCATACATAAACTTGTACATGAATTACGAGTTCAGAGCAGCACTACTCATGATAAACAAAAAGTGGAAACTCAAATAAAATGTCCTTCAACTGAAGAATGGCTAAACAAAATAATGGAGACTCACACAATGGAATATTCTTCAACCACAAGAAGGAATGAAGTACTAACAAACACTTCAACAACATAGATGAACCTTAAAACCATTATGCTCAGTGAAAGAACTCAGACACAAAAGACTATATATTGTATGATCACATTTACATGAAATGTCCAGAACAGGCAATTCCACATAGACAGAAAGTCAGTTAGTGGTTGCCAGGAGCTAGGAGAAAAGGGGAATGACCACTAATGGGCATGGGGTTCCTTGTTGGCCTGATGAAAACATTAGGAATTTCACAGCTTTGTGAACATACTAAAAGCCACTGAATTGTGCACTTTGGATGAATTTATGGTATATGAACTATATCTCAAACCTGTAATAAGTAAACGTATGCTTAATAAATTTATTTTCTTTATTTTTATTTTTAAAGATTTTTAAAATGTTTTTATTTATTTCTGAGAGAGAGAGAGAGACAGTGTGNCAACTCTTGATCTTGGCACAGGTCATGATCTCACAATTCATGAGATCAAGCCCTGCACTGGACTCTGCACTGACAGTACGGAGCCTGCTTGGGATTCTCTCTCTCTCTTTCTCTCTGCCCTCCCTCTCTCTTTCTCCCCCAAAATAAGTAAATAAACTTACAAAAATACAAAATAGGTTAAGATATTTACAAATCATATATCCAACAGGGCACAGATATCTGGAATAAATAAATAATCCTTTCAACTCTATAATTAAAAGATTAATAATCCACTTAATAAATGGTCAAAGGATCTGAACTGATAGTTCTCCAAAGAAGATATACAGATGGGCAAATAAGCACAATGAGAAAGATGCTCAACATCATTAACTATGTATATCAATACCATAGTGAGATACCACTTCACACCCAGTAGAATGCATATAATTAGTTCCACCCCTAAGGCAGTTATCCAAGAGAAATAAAAACATACACCCACCCCCCACCTCAAAAGTACACATGAATGTTTACAGAAGCGTTATTCCTAACATCCAAAAAGTGGAAGCACTCAAATGTTCACCTACTAATGAAGTGATACAAATGAGGTGTATCCATAAATGGAACATTACTCATCCATAAAAATGAACTAGGTACTGATAGATGCTACTACTATATAGATGAACCTTGAAAACATTACACTAAGTCAAAGTATCCCCCCCCCAAAAGGATTGTATATTGAATGGCCATTTATATGAACTGTTTACAATAGGCAAATGCAGAGACAAAAAGTAGAATAATGATTGCCTAGGGTTCAAAGGGATAAAAGGGATGAGGAATAGCTGCTATTGGCACAGGTTTTCTTTTCTTTTTTGGGGGGTTGGGGACACAGGGTTTTTTGGGGGGATAATAAAAATATTTTAACTTGATAGTGGTGATGGACGCAAAATCTAGTGAATATACTAAAAACCACTGAATTGTATACCTTAAAGGGTGAATTGAATATACCAATAAAGCCAAGAATTCTATCTCAATAAAACTGTCTTTTTATTTAAAAAAAAATTTTTTTTTAATGTTTACTTATTTTTGAGAGACAGACAGAGTGTGAGCGGGGAAGGGGTAGGGAGAGGGAGACAGAATCTGAAGCAGGCTCCAGGCTCTGAGCTGTCAGCACAGAGCCGAACACAGGGCTCACACTCACGAACCACAAGATCATGATCTGAGCTGAAGTCAGATGCTTAACCCACTGAGCCACCCAGGTGCCCCTCAATAAAGCAGTCTTAAAAAAAAAATTAAGTGATGAGTCTGCCGGGGTCAGAACCACTAGTCTAGATCCCATGCGGAACTTTTCTGATACTTTAAAATTTCACAGAAGTAACAGTTTTATATGGATGTGCCAAGCTTGTATAGAAATCTATTCCCAGGCAGCAACCTCTGAAGGACTTTATCCTCAGTCTTTATAGCCCTGCAGGGGATCCATCTAGGCATCATGCCTGAGGTCTGACATCACTGGTGACATACCTCGCTGTTCAACCCCATGCACATTGTTCCCCCCATTCTCTGTGGGCCACTCATGATAATGTTTACTTTACGTGTTTAAGTGATGTATTCTTTAACAAAAAAGTTTCCTGGGGCACCTGGGTGGCTCAGTTGGTTGAGCGGTCGACTTCAGCTCAGGTCATGATCTCAGAGTTCGTAGGTTCAAGTCCGACATCAGGCTCTGTGCTGACAGCCAGCTGAGAGCCTGGAGCCTGTTTAAGATTCTGTGTCTCCCTCTCTCTCTGACTCTCCCCTGCTCACGCTGTCTCTCTCTCTCTCTCAGAAATAAATAAAACATAAAAAAAAAAAGTTTCCCACCAACTTTAATTCTGTCCTAATTGCAACTGTGATAAAGTGTGAGACCATTTTGATGATGACTGCTAGCAGTTTTCAAGCCTCCGCCGGTCCCACACGCAGGTGAGCTAACTAGGAAGCCTGTGTACTTTCTCCTTGGTGTTAGGAGGGTGCTCACACCATGTAAACCCCAACAAAAGCCAGGCCACCCTCATCCCAGTTCCACTCTCTAATCACAGTTAAGGCCCAGCCAGTCTCCTTTTCCTGCTCTCTCAAGCTATTTTTGATCAACTTGGGAAGTCTACCCTGCTCTCCCAAGAAAGTCTTACTATGTGAGTAATAAACCTTTTACTCTCTTGGGAGGTGTGTGTGTGTGTGTGTGTGTGTGTGTGTGTGTGTCTACGTGTGTCTGTGTGTAAAATATAAAAACAGAATGTGTGTGCACATGTTTGAGGCAGGGAGAAAAGAAAAGCTGTGACGAAGTGTTAGTAACTTGAGAATCTGGATGGTTTTACAAGAATTAATTGAACTATTCCTGCTACTTTGTGTGAAACTTTTCAAAATAAAAAATTGGGTGGGAAGAGAGAAACAAGCAGTAGAATGGAGGAAAGTTCTGCTGGGGGGAAAAAAAGAAAAAGAAAACAGACAAAGGCTTGGCATTTAAAACCTATTTTTACAAGCTCAAGCTCCTAACAACCAATTTTTTTTTAACTGGCACAGACCTTTCTGTGGTGATGGTAACTTTGAATGCGCCCCCCCCCCCCAAAACATTAATGAATGGTTGAAAGGATGGACAAAGGAAAATATATGGGACACAACAAGTATACACCAGATGTTAATGAGTCGGTGTGAGGTTGCAAAAGTATTTTAACTTCTCTGTACGTACGAAAACTTTTTCTATAAACTATCGGGGGTTAGAGAAATTTTAGAAATGAACCACTACACCAAGGATGAGGAAAGTGAAACGGTCACTAAACAGGTAGAAAAACACGGCCCTCAATGGGAATGGCAAGACCTGACTTGCAGGTATTAGGTGGAGGGGGGAAAAACACAAAAAAAAAACCCACAAGAAACACAAAAACAGATGCGGGGTGACACCTGCGGGGCTGCGTGAGAAACGGCCCAGTCCGCCGGCGCAACGCGGCCACTCCGGCCTGAGACGCACCGACGCCGACCAACCTACTCTCCCGCAGAAGAGCGGGCGACCCGGGGCTCGCCCCGGAGGCAGTACCAGGACACCCGGCAGGCCGGGGCCAACGCTCCCTGGGGAAGGACCGGCCGGATACAAGGGCAGACACCCGGGGCAATGCGAAGGAAAGAGCTGAGGCGTCCAGCCCCACCGGGAACGTCCACACTCGCGGCGGATCTTAGTCCTTAGTCGCTGGGGCAGCAGTGCCTCGGGCCGACCCCGCGCCCCTACGAGCCGGACGCGCCCACTCCACCAGGGAAACCCTCCCGCGGACGCGCCGTACACACCACACCGACCTGGGGCGGACCCCTCTCCGGCTCCACATACCCACATACAGACACACGTCCCTGCCCGGAGGGAAAGTGAGGAACCGAGAAGCCGAGGCGCGGCGGCACTCACCTCCCGCGGGCGAGCGGCCGGGCGCGAGGCGGCAGCCATGTTCGGGGCAGGTGCGCGTGCGCGCCCCAAGACCCGGATGTGTGCGTCCCAGGAGGCTCCGCGGCCCCTCCCGGAGCAGTGGAGTTGGAGATTCGGCTCACCGTCGGGACTCAGTCTGCGGTTCCGGCGCCCGTGCCTCACTTAACCCCGACCCCAGCCGCGCGGGTCAACGGAGAGAGTGGTCCGGAAGAGCTGTCCTGTCGTCCTCAGTTATTTATTTACCGAATTATTTATTGATATCAATATGGACTCATGGGTAATTTTTTGCTCCTATGCATTTAATCCAATGCCATTATTATTGTATACAGCCTTATTTTTACTTACTGCGTATTTTATAATTTTGAATAATTTTAAAATAATTCTCTACCTTTTTTTCCCCCAGAAAATTTGTTAAAATTCAGGGTCGCTTGGGTGGCTCTGTGGATTAAGTGCTGGACTTCAACTTGCATCATGATCTCATGACTCCTGGGTTCCAGCCCTGCCTCAGACTGCTCTGGGAGCGAGGAGCCGGCTTGGGATTTTCACTCTCTCTCTCCTTCTCTCTCTTCTCCTCCCTGACTTGTGCTTTCTCTCTCGAAACAAATAAATAAACAATAAATAAAAATAAAATTCAGATAAGTACACCTTGTTATTCATTGACAGTATAGTTATTTACTTAATCAAAACAAGCTACACAATTTTTTAAATATGTATTTATTTGGAGAGAGAGCGTATGTATGGGAAGGGCAGAGAGAGGGAGAGAATCCACACTGTCAGTGCTGAGCCCCATTCAGGGCTAGGTCTCTTGAACCTTGAGATCATGACCTGAGGGTAAATCAAGACTCTGACACTTAACTGACTGAGCCACTCAGGTACCCCCACAGTTTTGAATTAATAGTATAGCTAAGTAAGGATTTTAGATAGAATATTAATAATAAAAATCAATCTGTGCATTATAGAAAAAATATGTAAAATCTAGTAACAGTAATAAACAGAAATGCTCGAAAAAACCACGTTCTCAATCTTATACATGTACGTATACATTCCAATAACATTACAAATATATTTAAAAAAAAAAAACCCTCCTACTCCCACCACTCAGCATTAACATTGAGGACAGATGGTGGAACCCCCAGAGTAGCTCATGTAGGGTTTGAGGCCCAGGGTACTAGGTTGGCATCCTCCAACACAGCACGGGAAAGGATGAGATGATTCTCAAAGAATTTCCCACAGTATGTTTTTTATTTTTTTATCATTTATTTATTTATTTATTTAGAGTGCACATCAGCAGAGGAGGGGCAGAGGGAGAGAATCTCAAGCAGGCTCCATGCCCAGTGTGCAGCTCTGCATGGGGCTTGGTCTCACCACCATGAGATCATAACCTGAGCTAAAGAAAATGAAGTGTCCCACACTTAACCAACTGAGCCACCCAGACACCCCTATTATTTAATTATGAAGGGAAAAGCAGTAACTTGACAGTGGAGAAACCTGGCAGGCACCACCTTAACCATGACTGTTGTGGAATTCTGATAAAAAATGCACCATCTCGGGGTGCCCGGATGGCTTAGTCGGTTAGGCGTCTGACTTTCCCTCAGGTCATGACCTTGCGGTTCATGGGTTTGAGCCCCGCGTCGGGCTCTGTGCTGACTGCCAGCTCAGAGCCTGGAGCCTGTTTCAGAGTCTGTCACTCCCTCTCTCTCTGACCCTCCCCTGCTCATGCTGTCTCTCTCTCCTAGAAATAAATAAAATATTTTTTAAAAAAATGCACCATCTCAATCTAATCATGAAAACACCAGACAAACCCAAACTGAGAGACATTATAGAAAATAACTGAGCAGTATTCTGAAAAAGTATCAAAGTCATGAAAGACAAGGAAAGACTGAGGAATTGTTGCAGATTGGAGAAGACTAAGATACCACAAATAAATGCAATGTGGGATCCTGAAACAAAAAATGGACACTAGAGAAAAAACAAAATTCAAATTAAGTCTGTACTTCAGTCAGTAGCACTGAACCAATGGTAATTTCCTAGGTTTAAAAAAAGGTGTTTTTTAAAATTTCTAAGTGATCTCTACATCCAATATGGGGCTCAAACCCCCAAGATCAAGAGTAGAATGGCTTTCCAACTAGAGCCAGCCAGGCACACTGGTAATTTCCTCACTTTGATAAAGAGATCATGGTTACTTAAAAAGTTAACACTAGGGAAAGCTAGTGAAAGGTCTACGGGAAGTCTACTATTTTTGCAACTTTTCTGTGTTAAAAAGAAAACCATATGAATGTCTGGCTGGCTCACTAAGTGGAGCATGAGACTCTCGATGTTGACTTTGTGAGTCTGAGCCCCAAATTATGTGTAGAGATTACTTAAAATATTGAAAAAAGAAAATCACAGGCCCCAAATGGTGTTACTTAGGCCTAGCTTCCAAATCCGGACTTAATACCTAAACTAACTGCACTCTCAATCTCCCTCAGAACTGTAGTTTTAACTTGTTGTCAGGAATTTTCTAGTCTACACGAAAAACAATCTGTCATATGGGCCCTCTTCATCCCCCAGAGTTCAAATTTACTTGGTTGAATTTTGTTTTTTAACATTTGTAAGATTAAAATTATTTCTAAGATAAAAATTTAGGAAGAAAGCTCTAGTCCTGGTGAGGGATTGAAGCAGAAAAATGTGCTCCTTTAGCCCAGAAGACTGAACTATAGTCTGCATAGTTCTGACAAAGGTCAAATAAGTGCTGGTTGCTACATTCTTTTTTTTTTTTTAATTTTTTTTAATGTTTTATTTATTTCTAGGAGAGAGAGAGACAGCGTGAGCAGGGGAGGGTCAGAGAGGAGGGAGGCACAGACTCTGAAACAGGCTCCAGGCTCTGAGCTGGCAGTCAGCACAGAGCCCGACGCGGGGCTTGAACCCACGAACCGTGAGATCATGACCTAAGCGAAAGTCGGACGCTCAACCGACTAAGCCACCCAGGCGCCCCCATTCTTTTTTTTTTTAATAGTTTGATCATTGCCATTTTTATTCAATCCAACAGACATAGTTTGAAGTGAGGTTCCAGGAGAAATGTTACACTCTGCCTGCCTCAAGTATTTGTCAATGGGCTGCAGGTTATAAGGAAATTTACTTTATCTACCATTTCCTTCTGTCTTTGTTCCCCACATAATGCCCTCCTGAACAGTTTTGACAATTAAATCTTTAAGGTTTCTCAGGCTGAAAAGTCTTCTCTTCTTGAAGAGTCTCATGACTGCCTGAACATCTCACCAATAGTTAATATTGAGCTGAATGATAAGTACCAGAGAAATCTTGCAAAAGTAGTTTTACAAGTGGAAATTCGAAGACATTTATGATCTAAGACTCTGCACATCCCCACCCCTTGAGCACTAAGCATAAAACCACCATTTTCATACAGCAAAAGTACAGCTCTTTCTGCCCACAGGTCCTGTTCCTGTCCCTGTGCTACTTAAATAAACTTAACTGAGATGCAACTTAGTTAAACTTAACTAAGAATGCTGTCACACTCAAAGGTCCCACAACAATCCTAAAATTATTCATATACAAATAAGCTCACCATATAGTAAGCAAAAGATTATGTTAAACAGTATTGTGATTCAATTTTTGTAAAAAAGAGTATGGGAAGGGGTGCCTGGCTGGCTCAGTGGGTTGAGCTTGTGACTCTTGATCTTGGGGTCATGAATTCAAGCCCCATGTTAGGTGTAGAGCCTACTGAAAAATTTTTTTTATTTAATATTTTTATTTAAAAAAATTTTTTTTCTGAGAAAGAGAGAGACAGCATAACCAGGGGAGGGTCAGAGAGAGAGGGAGATACAGAATCTGAAGCAGGCTCCAGGCTCTGAGCTAGCTGTCAGCACAGAGCCCAACGCAGGGCTCGAACCCACGAACTGTGAGGTCATGACCTGAGCTGAAGTTGGACGCTTAACCTACCCAGGCGCCCCCCCAAAAAACTTTTTTTAAGCATGGGAAAGTGGGTCAGAAATGCGGTTTATGACGGGGCAAATCACAAACTAATGAAGTTTGTTGATAGTGTTGATTGAGTCTTTTATATTTTTATAACTCTCCAACGACTTGTTCTCTTTTTTTAATGTTTATTTATTTATTTTGAGACGCAAGGAGGGGCAGAGAGAGGGTTAGAGACAATCCCAAGCAGGATCCACACTGCCAGCACAGAGCCTGATGAGGGGCCTGATCCCATGAATTGTGAGATCATGACCTAAGCGGAAACTAGGAGTCCAACACTCAACTGACTGAGCCACCCAGGCTCCCTAACTTGTTCTATTAATTACAGAGAGAGGAATATTAAAGTCCCCCACTATAATTCGGGATATAGTTTTCCTTTAATTCTACAAATTTTTGCTTCATTTATTTTAAAGTTCTATTGTTAGGTGCATACATACTTAGATGAGTTATGTCTTTTTCATAAATTTGAACTTTTTATCTTTATGTTGTGTCCTTTCTTATTCTTGGTCATTTTCTTTGCTCTAAAGTCTACTTTGTCTGGGGTGCCAGGTTGGCTTAGTCCCTTAAGTATCGTATTCTTGGTTTTGTCTCAGGTCATGAACTTTCACCTTCATAGGTTGGTGGGCTCTGCGCTGGCAGTGCAGAGCCTGTTTGGATTCTCTCTCTCTCCCTCTCTCTCTGCCCCTCCCCCACTCACACTGTCTCTGTCTGTTAAAATAGGTAAATAAACTTTTTAAAAAGTCTACTTTGTGGGGCGCCTGGGTGGCTTAGTCAGTTAAGCGTCCGACTTTCGCTTAGGTCATGATCTTGCGGTTCGTGGGTTCAGGACCCGCGTCGGGCTCTGTGCTGACGGCCAGCTCAGAGCCTGGAGCCTGTTTCAGTCTGTGACTCCCTCTCTCTCTGACCCTCCCCTGCTCACGCTGTCTCTCTCTCTCCTAGAAATAAATAAAACATTAAAAAAAATAAAAATAAATAAAAATAAAAAGTCTACCTGATAACAGCATAGTCACTCCAACTTTGTTTTGATTAGTGTTTGCCATATATTTTTCCATATTTTTACCCTTAACCTACCTATATCATTGTATTTAAAATAGGAATCTTGAAGATACCACACAGTTGGGTCTTGTTTTTGTGTTTTCTCCATTATTAAATCTACTTAAAAGCATATAGTTGAACAAAATTCGAAATGGCTGCATTCATGCTTCAGGAAAGCTCAATTTTATTTCATTTTATTAAAAAAATTTTTTTAATGTTTATTTTTGATGGGGGAGAGAGGAGCAGAGAGAGAAAGGGAGACACAGAATTGGAAGCAGGCTCCAGGCTCCGAGCTATCAGTGCAGAGCCTGATTCGGGGTTCCAGCCTATGAACCTTGAGATCATGACCTGAGCCGAAGTCAGACGCTTAACTGAGCCACCCAGGCGTCACCAAAGGTCAATTTTAAAGTAATCTTTTTTGGGGCGCCTGAGTGGCTCAGGTGGTTAAGCGTTGGCCCCTGCTTGGGATTCTCTCTCTCCTCTCTCTCTCTGCCCCTCCCCCTGCTTGCACTCTCTCTTTCAAAAATAAATAAATAAACGTTTTTCAAAAATAAATAGGGGCACTTGGATGCCTCGGTCAGACAAAGGAGACTGGCAGCAAATACACAATTCTTGTCCAAAACAGCTAGATCCTGTATTTCTCCGTAAGTCCCCCAGCCCCTTCCTCCAGGTAGGCTTGCTGTTTTTTGAAGGTCATCGCCTGCTTTAACCTTCTTTGTCCAAAAAAGCAATAAAGGTATTGTTTCTCTTTATCCTAAATTCTGTCTTTGCATTATATTGTGGCTCCAAAGCATTGAGGTTGGTTTTCAACAATATGACTCTGTTTTTTAATTTGTTTATTTCATTCACTTTTTTTTTTAAACTAAACTCTACACCCAATGTAGGACTCAAACTCCAGCCCTGATATCAAGAGTCACATGTTCTATAGACAGAGGCAGCCAGGCACCCCTACTTCATTTACTTTTAATGTAATTATTTATAAGGTTGAATTTAGTCCTACAGTATTGTTTTTTGGTTTTGGTTTGTCTTTTCCATGATTTGTTCCTTTGTTTCCCTTTTCCTGACTTCTTTGGATTATTTGAATATTTGTAACATTCCATCTTAAAGACATTTTAGTTATATACCTTTGCATTTTTTTCGTGGTTTCTTTAGGAATTATGGTATACATATCTAACTTTTAGTAGTCTACCCAGGGTTAATTCTTTACACTTCAAGTAAAATATAGATGCCTTACGGTCACACAGATCACTTTACCCATGTATATTACATCGACATACAGTGAAAACTTCTCAGGCGATGTTACGATATTTGCTGTCAATATTCATGTTGTGAAAATTAATCCAGGGAAAGCTCACTACAAAAGAGATGGGAGGCCAGAAGGTGGAGCCGTCGTGCTGTACCGCTCCGCATCAGGAGTCGTCAGTAACAGACGCCATCAGAAGACTCTCAACAGGAAAGAATCATCAATTACAGGCCCCACCAGGAAAAGATGGAAACTGCATTTCCCACAAGAAATCAACCACCCCTACAAACTGAGTCAGTGAGAAACTGTCATCGCGAACTCTTGCTTTTCTCTAATAGAATTTTGTTTAAAACATTCCTTTCCAACTTTCTCTTTCTTCTCCATAAAATAACATCCCTCTCCCCCCTTCTTGTTTTTTGTTTTTGTTTTTGGCTAGCTTATGGTTTGGCTGTGGCTTCCTTTTCCCAAATTGCAACTCTCTGCTATTCAAAAATAAGCCCATTTTTGCTGGTAAAATAACTTTTTTTTTTTTTTTTTAATCTGAGAGAGAGAGAGACAGCGTGAGCAGGGGAGGGTCAGAGAGAGGGAGACACAGACTCTGAAACAGGCTCCAGGCTCTGAGCTAGCTGTCAGCACAGAGCTCGACGCGGGGCTCGAACCCACGAACTGTGAGATCATGACCTGGGCCAAAGTTGGACGCTTAACCGACTGAGCCACCCAGGCACCCCAATAACTTTTAAAGTCAACAATGCGTATTTTAGTGAATTTAAGAGGAGAAAAAGATGGGGTGCCTAGGTGGCTCTGTTGGTTAAGTGTCTGACTTTGGCTCAGGTTATGATCTCACAGTTTGTGGGTTTGAGCCCCAAGTCAGGTTCTGTGCTGATAGTTCAGAGCCTGGGGCCTGCTTCAGATTCTGTGTCTCCTTCTCTCTTTGCCCCTCCCCTTCTCATTTTCTCTCTCTCTCTCTCAAAAATAAAGCGTTAAAAAAAGAGAAGTAAAAGAGTTACTATGTTTACCCCAGTAGTTACCATTTCAGCTGTTTTTCCTTCATTCCTGAAGTTCCAGTTATCTTTCTGGTGGCATTCCCTTTCAGCCTGAAAACCTTCCATTAGCATCTTATTTTTTTATTAAAAATTTTGGGGGGCGCCTGGGTGGCTTAGTCAGTTAAGCGTCCGACTTGGGCTCAGGTCATGATCTCGCTGTTTGTGGGTTCGAGCCCCACATCGAGCTCTGTGCTGACAGCTAGCTCAGAGCCTGGAGCCTGTTTCAGATTCTGTGTCTCCCTCTCTCTCTGACCCTCCCCTGCTCATGCTCTCTCTCTCTCTCTCTCAGAAATAAATAAAAAATATCTTAAAAATTTTATTTAATGTTTATTTATTTTTGAGACAGAGACAGAGCACGAGCGGGGGAGGGGCGTAGAGGGAGAGAGATAGATTCCTAAGCAGGCTCCAGGCTCTGTGCTATGCAGGGGCTCAAACCCACAAACCACAACACAAACCGCAAGATCACAACCTGAGCTGAAGTTGGACGCTTAACCGACTGAGCCACCCAGGCATCTCGTTTCATTGGCATTTTAATAGAACAGGTTTGCTGATGATTAAGTCTCATACTTTTTCTTCATCTAAGAATGCCTTTCCTTTGCTTCATTTCTAAAGGATATTTTTGCTAGATATGGATTTTTCATTTGATAGAGGTTTTGGGGTTGTTTTTGTTTTCCTTTCAGCACTTGAAAGATTGGGGCGCCTGGGTGGCTCAGTCGGTTGAGCGTCAGACTTCGGCTCAGGTCATGATCTCACGGTTCGTGGGTTCGAGCCCCGCATAGCACGGAGCCTGGAGCTTGTTTCAGGATTCAGAAATAAATAAAACATTTAAAAATTAAAAAAAAAAAAGATGTTTTCCCACTGTCTCATCACTTCTGTGACTTCTGACATGACATCCACCATCACTGGAATCAATGTTCTTTTACATGAAATGCTTCCTTTTTAAAATTATTTTTTGGGGGCACCTCGGTGGCTCAGTCAGTTAAGCGTCTGACTTCAGCTCAGGTCATGATCTCTCAGTTTGTGGTTTCGAGTCCTGCATTGGGCTCTGTGCTGACAGCTCAGAGCCTGAAGCCTACTACGGATTGGGTCTCCCTCTCTCTGCCCTTCCCCAGCTCGTACTCTGTCCGTTTCTCTCCCTCAGAAATAAACATTAAAAAATTTTAAAAAAAGAAAATAGTATTTTTTGTTTGTTGCTTTCAATATTCTTTCTTCCTTCCTTTTTTTTTTTTTTTTTTTGGGGGGTTTTT
>NW_027532826.1:201067-260027 GCF_008692635.1 Crocuta crocuta
ATGTGGACTTCTCTTGGGGATGATGGAGCTTCTTGAGTTTGTAAATTTTGCTTTTTACAAAATTTGGGGAATTTGTAGCCATTATTTCTTCAAGATTTTTTCCTTCACCATTCTTTCTCCTTTCCTGATGCTTTAATGACACAACTTTAGACCTTTTGATATTTTCCCATAGGTCACTGAGGTTCTGTTCATGATTTTTTATCATTTTATTCTGCTTATTCTTCAGTTTGACCTATCTTCAAGTTCACTGATTCTTTCCTCTGTTATTTTATTCTCTTCCTGAGCACATCCATTTGGTGAACTCTCTATTTCAGTCCAAAACCTGCCTATGGTCTAATTTCAAATTCCAATTTAAATTTCTCTACTGAGGGAGAATTCTGCCTTTCTATTTCATTTGTGTTTACCTTTACTTGAAGGAGCATGGTTATAATAGCTGCTTTAAAGTCTTTGATAACTGCAACATCTGGTTCATCTCAGGATTGGCATCTGAGTCTTTTCCTCTAAGTGTTGGTCATTGGTCATATTTCACTGGCTATTTTTATGTCAAATAATTTGAATTGTGCATTGGATATTTTGAATATTATGTTGTGAGAATCTGGTATTTGTTCAAATTAGCTGGAAATATTGAATTTTTGGTCTATCAGCAATCAACCTAGCTAGGTATAGACTGTAAGTTCTGCCTCATTTTCTGTTGATGGTATTCCAAAGTCATTTCAGTTTCAGAGTCTCCGGTGGTGTTCTGGGTCTACCTGACATATGCATCACTCAGGGGTATCCTGGAATTTTGGTGTTGGTTTATATTTGTTTCAGTTCCCAAAGCCTTTCTTATGCCTCTTTGGCTCTGTTTCAGGTTTGCTCATGAGGGTGAGCCCAGGACTTGTGTCAGTTCATAAATGCAATGTGAGGATCCTCTTCTTCAGCTGTCTCCTTGCCAGAATTTCCCCTCCCATTTTTGGGCAACCAGCAGCTCTCTCCCCTAGTTTCTCTGGCCAGAAGCTTGGGTTTCTTTCAGAATTCAGTTCTGTGCCACTGGGACCATCTTTGGGGTTTAGGAGTGAGAGGAAAGCAACAGAAAAAGTAACTGAGAAATTCCCCCACATTCTTCCAGACAGAAGTGGCCTCTTTCTGCTTACTCTGGCCAGAGAGGCAAGTTTCACTAAGTCTTAGACCCTCGTGCTATTGTGCAGTTGTGTGCAATGGGGTGTGCTTTCCAGTCAAAGTGGGAGGCGAGAAGAGCAGGAAAGATTAGTAGAATTCCTCTGAAACTCTTTGATCAATTAAGGTTTCTTTCACTGGTCCTCTGGCTAGAAATGGGAGAGGGGGAGGTCCCTGGGGTCTTGCTGTCTGGGCCTATGGTACAGTTCCAGGATTTGGACTGTCTGTCAAAACTGGGAGAAAATGTAGGGGGAGAAAACACAAACACACCTCTATTACTTACATATCATTGTTTAACTTTTAAAATTCTGTACCCAATCTGCCTGATATTGTTTACTTTTCAGCATTCTTAGATAGTTTTATTTTTTATTTTTTTAATGTTTATTTTTGAGAAAGAGAGAGACAGAGTGTGGGCAGGGGAAGGGCAGAAAGAGAGGGAGACACAGAATCCGAAGCAGGCTCCAGGCTCCTAGCTGTCAGCACAGAGCCCAATGCAAGGCTTGAATCCACAAACCAAACCAGGAGATCATGACCTGAGTGGAATCGGACACTTAACTGACTGGGCCACCCACGCACCTCAGGTAGTTGTTTTTGAATTCTATTCAGAGATTTCAGCTGCAGTCAATTGGAGATAGGCTGTAATTGGCTTACACCAGCTTGAACAACATCAGAAACTATATGCGATGTTAGAAAGGACAAAACTGTAGAAATGGAAAGCAGATCAAGGTTGCAAGAGTCTTGGGTGAGAGGAGGGAATCAACTACAAGGGGCACAGGACACTTCTGGAGTAATGGAAACGTTCCTGGTATTGACTGGGTGGGTGGTTATAGGATTGCATATGTTTGCCAAAACACACTGAACTATGGGGGCGCCTGGGTGGCTCAGTCAGTTAGGCGTCTGACTTTGGCTCAGGTCATGATCTCGCAGTTTGTGGGTTCAAGCCCCATGTAGGGCTCTGTGTTGACAGCTAGCTCAGAGCCTGGAGCCTGCTTCGGATTCTTTGTCTCCCTCTCTCTCTGACCCTCCCCTGCTTACACGGTCTCTCTCTCTCTCTTAGAGATAAATAAAACGTTAAAAAAAAAAAAAGCACACTGAACTATGCACTTAGAATGGGTGCATTTTATTGTTCATTAATTATAGCTCAATCATGGTAATTAAAAAAAAGACTTGGCATAGCACTTCACACCTACCAGCATGGCTAAAATTAAAAGGACTCATAATATGTTTGTGTTGGCAAGAAGGTAGAGCAGTTGAAACTTTCACATATTACTTTAGGAGTACAAAGTAGTATAACCACTTTGGAAAACTGTTTGGCAGCATCTACCAAAGCTCAACGATAGGACAACCTGTCACCCGGCAATGCCACTCCTGGGCATATTCCCAATCAGAAATGCATACCAAAAATGCAACCAACGTACATGCAAGAATGTCCATAATGGCAGTATTCATAAAAGTCCCAAAGCATCATCATCCCAAATATCTATCGAGAGTAGAATGAACTGAATTTGGCATTGCAGACAGTGGAATACTGGACCAAACAAACCGCTACAACAACAAAAAGGATAACCCTCACAAACGCAGTGTTGAGCAAGACAAGGGAAACAAAACAACACATACTTCAGAACCCCATTTATGTAAAGTTCAAAAACCAGAAAAAGACCCCATGGGAACAGAAGTCAGCACAGTGTTTGTGAACCTTCGGAGGGGAAATGATATTGGCTAGAATGAAACAGAAGAGGGGTTTCTGGGGCGATGTTATTATTTTATTTTTTGATCTGTGTGTTGTGATGCCCCCTTCAAGAATGGAGAGGGGCGCCTGGGTGGCTTAGTCGGTTAAGCGTCCGACTTTCGCTTGGGTCATGATCTCGCGGTTTGTGGGTTCGAGCCCCGCGTCGGGCTCTGTGCTGACTGCCAGCTCAGAGCCTGGAGCCTGTTTCAGTCTGTGACTCCCTCTCTCTCTGACCCTCCCCTGCTCATGCTGTCTCTCTCTCTCTCCTAGAAATAAATAAAACATTAAAAAAAAAAAATTTAAAAAAAAAAAAAAAAAAAGAATGGAGAAAAGGCTTCCCGGAGACCTGGCCAGGGACCCCAGAGGATATAGAATAGGGGGCTTCTCTCAGAAGGAGGAATCAGGGTCTTAAAAACCAAACCAAAACAAACCTTCTGTGATCAGGGCAGGATTTCATAAGTGCTGTACACTGGAAACTGCCTTTTCCTTTGAGAATCCAGCCCCTGCTCACCACCGTACACTGGGAATGGGAATGGGGTTCAGAACTTGCCTTTTAACTTCAAGGTCAGTGGGTCTGAGGACTCTCGGGACCTGAGCTGTCTCCTGTGAGTCGACAGGACTTGAACTACTCCTTTGGGAGGAAAGTGCAGTACGTGTGGAAAGAAAGATACCCAGGGGCCAGAGGGTGACTGCCACCAGTCGTGCTCCTTCTGCAGAGGATAGAGGTCTGGGAACGGGGGGATTGGACCCGGAGAAAGGGAGGTCCCTGCCCGGACAGCGGGTCTGGGGGACAATCTCTGGTGACGGCCAGCAGGGACCTGCTCCCGCTGGAGCCGCCTGCGACCCGCCCTCGTCCTCCGGGCTGCCCCGCGCTCCCCGAGCGACTTTACCAGCAGCAGCAGGACGGACGCCAGGTTTTACACCTCCTCCCACTCGCGAAGCGGACGCCCACCCCTCCCTGCGCAAACTCACCCTCTTTCGAAACGCTCCACTACTCTTGAGTGTCCCCCCCGCCGCCGCCGCCGCCTACATCTCCCAGAAGGCCTCGGGACCGGCGCGCCGTCTCGTCGCGCAGTCTCCTTAGCTGCAGTGGTGTCGCCCTCTACCGGAGACGGTGGGGACGTCAGCGGATCTTCGATGTCTAGGTCTTCAAGGCGTTCAGGGAGGATGCTGGCCGCTGGGCTCTAAGGTGACCTCAAAAGTGGAAGGAAAAGTCATCCAGGGAGGTCAGCCTCTAGCTCAGGCCGAAGAGACGGAAACCCAGGGTAGTCCTCACTGGATTCGCGCTTGCCGGCTGCAGGCGGTGCTACACGGAGATGGCCTGTAGGTGGCGGTAGAGACCTTTATCTGGTGACTGAAACTTACTTTTGGCCACCCTCGGTATTCTTACCAGAATATTTATTTTTTCTTTATTGTGAGAGAAATAGAGCATGAGCGAGCGGGGGAGGGGAAGAGAGAAAGAGAGAGAATCCCAAGCAGGCACGGAGCTGTCAGCGCAGAGATCAAAGCTAGGCTTCAACTGAAACCGTGAGATCAGGATCTGAGCCGATTTCAAGAGTCCCACGGTTTGGGGTGCCTGGGTGGCTTAGTCGGTTAAANAGAGTCCCACGGTTAACAGATCAAGCCACCCAGGCACCCCCAGGACATTTTTTTAATACAAGGAAAATCAATGGCTTAGAGAGATTGTGTCTAGAAAGGAATGAGGGGTAACTCCTTCAGCCAAAGATACGTGAATTTTAGAAAATATTGCATTTAGGGGCGCCTGGGTGGCTCAGTCGGTTGAGCGTCCGACTTCAGCTCAGGTCTTGATCTTACGGTTTGTGGGTTCGAGCCCCGCGTCGGGCTCTGTGCTGACAGCTAGCTCAGAGCCTGGAGCCTGCTTCAGATCTGTGTCTTCATCTCTCTCTGACCTTCTGCTCACGCTGTCTCCCTCTCTCAGAAATTAAATAAATAAATAAATAAGTAAATAAATATTGCATTTAATGGATTTATTTTTCCTCAACATTCTATTTAGAACATTTTCAAACAATCAGAAAACTTAAGATTGTGTGAGCACCCATGTACCCTGCCCCTAAATGGAACAATAAACATTTGACAATATGTGATTTATCACTATGTACATATCCAACACTGGGTTTATTTTGATAATAATCAAATGGGATTACGAGTGGCTGTGGATTCAAACATACAGTCTGTGCCTCAGATTAGCACAGATGCTTTCTAGCTCCGTAACTGAAGTAAAAAGACCTCAACTCTCTAAAACTCACCTTCGTCATCTGAAAATTGGAGTAGAGAGCTGTGTGAGGACTTTTGCTAATACCTATATGTGCTTCACACACTAACCCCTCAATGCGAACTTACTATTTTTTAGCTAAAAGGACTTTTAAAGAATTGCTAGAAGTGGAATTCCTAAATGCCAGAGAGAATAGTATGAACGTTTTAAATGGTTATATATAGGGGCACCCGGGTGGCTCAGTCAGTTAATCATCTGACTCTTGATTTCTGCTCAGGTCATGATTTCAGTGTCCTGAGTTCAAGCCCCGTGTAGGGCTCCACAGTGATAGTGTAGATCCTGCTTGGAATTCTTTCTCTCTCTCTCTCAGAATAAATAAATAAACTTAAAAAAAAAATAGTTTTATATATTATGAAATCTCCCTCTCACACGTCTCCCCCTACACTCACCAGCAGGTGTCTCCAGAGTCAAGTTCTTGGGACCGACAACTCTACAAATGAAGTGGGACCAGAAATCAAAGGAACAAGTAAGGCTCTATTGGGGTCACAGCTCAAGCTGAAAGGAGACAGCACTAACAGACAGCAGTTAAACTCACCCCTGATAGCAGGGGAGATGCTCTGCTTACTTAGGAGTGTTGATCTCTGAAGTTCCCACTCTGGCCCAACATGCTAGTGAGGGAAAGCGGGGACATGTGTCATTCTAATTGGTTGGAAGGGCCTGACTCATCCTGATTGGTCGATACTGGCAGGTTACTCAGGCAAGCTTTTTGGTGCTTTTTGGAGGCAGGATCCTGCTTGTATACAGGGCGGGGCCCCAGCCTGGCTGCATCATAGTTCTACTCTGTAGGAGAAGCAGTGTAACAACAGAAAGCACCCCAAGTACACAATTTTTTTTCACCTGGGGCTTGTTCCCGGGTCCCTTTCATGTCTCTATTGTTTTTTCTTGGTGTGTAACAAGCTACCATAAATTTAGCAGCTGAAAACAACATACATTTATTATCTTATAGTCCCTGTGAGTCAGGAGTCTGGCATAGCTTAACTGGGTCTCCTGTCTGAGAGTCTACAAAGGCTGCAACCAAGGTGTCATCTATACACTTGACTGAGAAGAATCTGCCTCCAAGCAAATTCAGGTTGTGACTGAGTACTTTTCCTTGGAGCTATAGAACTCACAGCAGCTTGCTTCTTCCAAACCAGCAGAAGAGAGTCTCTAAACATTCTTTTAAAGACTTCAGACTAACTCAGGCTGACCCAGAATAATCTCCCTTTTGATTAGCCTACGTCAAAGAATTTAGAACCTTAATTATATCTTCAAAATCCCCTTGTCTTTGCCATACAACCCAAATTAATTATGCTGTAACATTCTCAGAATTCTACAATATCCCATCCAGAAATTGCAATATATCATTGATTTAACTTGCATGTCCTTAGTAATTAGCAAGTTTGCACATTTCCTGTATGTTGCTTCATTAATACCCAGTTTGTGGGGGCAGGGGGACTAATCACTTAATATTGTTTATTCATTTTGGGGGCACCTGGGTGGCTCAGTCGGTTAGGTGTCCAACATCGGTTTAGGGTCATGATTTCACAATTCATGGATTTAAGCCTCAGGTCAGGCTCTCTGCTGACAGCTCGGAACCTGGAGCCTGCTTTGGATTCTATGACTCCTTCTCTCTGCTCATGTCCTGTTTGCACTCTGTCTCTCTCGCAAAAATAAACATTTAAAAATTATTTTTANATAAATTTAAAAAAAACATTAAAAAAAATAAAATTATAAAAATGATTTTTAAATAGTTTACTCATTTTTATGCTGTAATATATTGATTTCACAAATGTGCATGGACGCTCCTTTTCCTCTGATTTTCTTGTCTGGCTTCCCTAGGTGGTATAGGTCAGGGTCAGCATACACTGAGATAGGCGTTAATAGTGTAAAAGTGACACCAGAGATTAGCGGAGTTCTCCAACACCTGAGACTTTTAACCACCAGGCAGTGCAAGATTCTTGACTTCAGGATAGAAAATTTCAAGGACGAATCAGAGTAAAGTATAGCAGAATCAGCTTTATTGTAAAGCAAAAAACACACTTGAAGAGGGGGAGGGCTGCCAGGGTATTTAGCTAGAGGATCTTGGTGACAGGGTACGTGTAGGGCCCTGATCTTTGTGAGCAGTTGTAATAAAGGGGTAGACTAGCCATGTAGAATGCTGGGGATAGGCGGGTACCTCCAAGAACTCTGTGTATCATTACACATGCGCTATGCGAGACTAAACACAGGCCCAGTCTGATTTTTCTCTTGGGGCTACTCTAGTCAAGATCTACTAGGAGTCCTCTAGCGCCCCCAATGGATGGAATCATTCTCATTTGGAAGCGAAATGTGTCTTGGTGCGCACGCGTGCTTTGGGCTTGGGCAAAAACAGGATGCTTGTGGCAGTGAGAAGCCACAGAAGTATCAAGATGTTGCTTAATCGCCAAAACCTCTTTGGGGTGGCAGACTCAGCTTCCCTGGTTTTTGTCCCTCTTGCTAATTCTCAATGCTTCCCTATTCTTACTCCCTCAGATGTCGTTGGGGAATAACACTGGTAAAATAAAGAAAAAGAATGAAAGGAGAAGGAAGCAGGTTCGCGCAAGAGGCACCGTCAGACCACAGCGCTGCCAGGCAATAAGCTGCAGAACACAGACGGCCGGTTAACGGAGTGTCACGTTAAGTGCAAACATTCAGGCCTTTGGACCATGGCCTTACTTCCTGAGTGGCCTGAGCTACTAGGAAAGGAGCATTACCTTAGCTCCTGAAGGAGCTCACAGCTAACAGCAGGACCCTCCGTGAAGGGGAATTTGGGCAGCAGCCAAACCAACTGCCTATCTTTGCTGTCTTCTCCTCCGTTAGTATACAGATTCCTCTTAAGAATAAAATCCTTCAGGGACGCCTGGGTGGCTTAGTCGGTTAAGCGTCCGACTTTCGCTTAGGTCATGATCCCTCCTTTCGTGGGTTCGAGCCCCGCGTCGGGCTCTGTGCTGACTGCCAGCTCGGAGCCTGGAGCCTGTTTCAGAGTCTGTATCTCCCTCTCTCTCTGGCCCTCCCCTGCTCACGCTGTCTCCTCTCTCCTCTGGAAATAAATAAAACATTAAAAAAAATAAATAAAATCCTTCACTCAGTTTATAGGGCCATGCCTGATCTGAGCCCTGCCCCCACTCCCCCAGCTTCATCAGGCTCTAGCCCCGTGGTGTGTGTGGCCTCTGATCTCCTTTCAATTCCTAGACTTCTCCATCAGTTGCAGAAAACACAGTATCTGCCGGAGACCGAAACTGCGCAGGTCATCCCTGATGGCAAGGCCCAGGGAAACACCTGTGGGAAAGGACTGCAAGGCAGTCAGAACCCCCGGAAGAATTCTTCCTCTCTACTTAGTCTGTACCTTTTACTCTCACTTCTGCTGTTAGTCTATTCTAGGGTTAATATGAAACCAGAATCGCCCAAGGTTCCCCCCTTCCTCCAAGATGGAATGCACCTAAATATCATGTCCGCCCCCTCAATCAGATGTTGTCTAATGAATATTGTAGCAATTAGCAAAATTGGAGACAGTCCGGTATGCGTTGGGTCTATAAGAGACCTAGAATTCATTTTCCTTGTATGAGTCTAATTGCCAGTAAGAATACATATTATGCCATGAGCAGAGACAAAAACAAGACTTACTAGTTTTGGAGGGCTTTCTCGAAAAAGTGTTAGAGAAATATTTGCCCGCTGACCTCGAGCCTGTAAGGCAACTTATTGATTGTTCTGGTCAAAGAATGAGATTGGTAAATGCAGAGACCAAATTCTAGTTGATCCACGTAAAACATTTCCATACGTCATCTATGATAAATGTTGACATTGTTCTTTCTCAGTAAGGGGTTGTGAGAGTCTGTTACCTACAACCGCGGGTACAAGTATATCCTGTGTTTGCATGCCCACTGAACTTAAACAATTAAAGGGCACTGTGATCTCATGTATTCTGGCAATATGCTTCACTTATCCTTAGATACCCTGCCACACGTAGTAAAGAATATGTAGAACTTTGTTATGACTACCTGGTTAAATTTTATTGGTTGACGTGGAAATCATGTACCGTGAAATCACTGTTGCCAAGTGATTAACATTAGAAATGTTAAGTCCTATGACTGTACTCAAAAAATGTAAATCGTTTAAGCATGATTGTTTGGATTTGCTATATAAAAACCCTAAGCTGAAAAATAAATTGGAGCAGTCCACCTGAAGAGGCTGCTCCGTGTCTTCTTTCGCCGACGCCAACCGTCACTCTCCGGGCCAACCCTGGCTTGCAGAGGCTGGTCCCCTGCAAGTATCCAGGGCCCAAGATACCTTTAAGAATCCACAAAAATGGTATCATTTCTTTTGAAATTAGAAGTGAAAACTCCCACCTGGACTATATTAATCTTTGTACTAATGCAGTCATAAAATATAATTTTTATATTTCTTGATGGAAGAAGAAGCCCACAAAGGCCAAAGTGCTTCAGGCTTGGGAAGGAAAGTCACAATCTGCCACTGCTGTGTTGCTCTTCACACTAGGTTCTCTGCCATTTATCAGACTCCTCTGCTTATTAGCACTCTCCTCTCTACTTCTTCTAGTGAGCATCTCATTTCTTTGATCTTCTATTGCTTCCTATGACCCCTAAGTGTATGATCTCAGCCCAGACTCTTCCCTGAACTCCAGACTAAAACAGTCACCTACCTCCTTGACACTGCACTTGAAGGTCTAATGAACACCTTCCATGCTTCAAACCAAATGCTGGTGCTGCCCTCATTCCCAGCTCCTCTCACAGCCCTGTCTGTATTGGTCATCAGCATTTGTCTTCTTCCCTTGGTGGAGGCTGAAATCTCATTGGTGTCTGCACCTTCCTAATTCATATCCTGCATGTGACTGAGCAGCAGGTCTTGACAGTATCATGCTCAAATCTACCCAGAATGCAGCCTGCTTTCACTTCCTGCCTGGCTGCCAGAATCTCTTACAGTGATCATGTCACCAACCTCCCTGCTTCTATCCTTGTCCTCAAGTCTATTTTCCCATTGTAGCCAGAAAGTTCCTGTGGCACCTCCCTCCTTTCCTCAAAAACGCTATGAGGTTTTTTTACCTCCGTCGGGGTAAAAGCCCATGCCAAAGCCTGAAAGGCCTGACCAGGTTAGTCCATTGCCTTTCTGAGCTCATTGTCCCCTCCTTTCCCTCTGCCTCACTCAGTTCCAGCCACATGGGTCCTCTCTTTGGTGCTCTTACATGCACAATATGCTCATACCTCAGGGCCTTTGCACATGCTGTTCCTCTTGCCTGGAACACCCTTCCACCAGATACCTGCCCAGCTCATTCCTTTACCTCTTTAGGTCATTAGCCATACCTGGCACCTACTAGATGCTTAATGATTTCAATGACTGAAAAACCATGAGTTGAACTGTTGGTCCCAATTTTGTGCTGCTCTTCTTTTGCTAGTGACTTGCAAGGCTTCCTTGTGGGATTAGGAAGGAGGCATATATATGGGTGATATACTTGTATGTCTATGTTTCTCTGTGTGTATATATTTATGTTCATAAATATACATTTAAAGAGCAACAGAAGAATAAACCAAAAACTACTGAAAAAGGATTTATTTACAGGTGGTAGAGGAATCGAGGTTGAAAGGACAGGGATGGGGGGGCACCTGGATGGCTTAGCTGGATAAGTGTGTAATTCTTGATCTAGGGGTCACGAGTTCAAGCCCCATATTGGGTGTAGCGATTACTTACACAGACTTAAAAACTTAAAAAAAAAAAGAAAGAAAGAAAAGAAAGGACAGGACAGGGATAGGTAGACTTCTCTGAGTATACATTGGTATCATATAAATGGCTTATAGGATTTAAAAATTTTAAAGAATCGTATCAATTAGAAATAGTTTAATCTGGGGTGCCTGGGTGGCTCAGTCGGTTAAGCACCCGACTTGGGCTCAGTTCATGATCTTGTGGTTTGTGGGTTCGAGCCCCACATCGAGCCCCCTCTGCTAAGAGCTAGCTCAGAGCGTGGAGTCTGCTTCGGATTCTGTGTCTCCCTCTCTTTCTGATCCTCCCCTGCTCACGCTCTCTCTCTCTTTCAGAAATAAATAAAACATTTAAAAAAAGAGATAGTTTAATCTTTAATTAACATTCTTCATTAAAAATAATTTTCAGGGGGTGCCTGGGAGGCTTGGTCGGTTAAGTATCCAACTTCGGCTCAGATCATGATGTCGCGGTGTATGGGTTTGAGCCCTCATTGGGCTCTGTCCTGACAGCTCAGAGCCTGGAGTCTGCTGTGGATTGTCTGTCTCCCCCTCTCCCTCCGCCCCTCTCCCACTTGCGCTCTGTCTCTCTCTCAAAAATAAATAAACGTTAAAAAATCTTTTAAAAATAATTTTCAAATGTTTAGTAAAAAGAGAACTATAGGAAGGGAATTGCCCAAGGGCCTCCCCGCGGAGGCCTGTGGGGACTCTAATTGTCCTCACAGCACCTGCCCCTTCAGGCAGTGCCGCCCACCCACAGCACACCACGAAAGGTGGCCTGGCCGACGGCCTGTGCCCTGCCTCTGGCGTATTGGGCAGCTGTGGGTACTGACTGTGGCTGGGTCCTCCGCAGTCCGCCTCCAGGGTGAGGTAGTCGGGAACACAGACGCTGCCAGGTAGACACGCTGGGACTCACGGCTGGTGACGCTGCCCTCACAAAGACTATAAGCTCTGGCAGCAGAAGGCCAGGAGCTAATTTGTTTTGTAGCAAGGCTCTTCCATGCTTTGCTTGGATTCCAGAACAAATTTCCTTGTCTTCCACAACTGCTTAGTAAGTTATAACCAGTGACAATGGAACAAGTCTTATTTGAAACACGATCTCTGTGAACATTTTAGCATACGTACTTTCACAAGTTGTTTTCTTCTCCTTGTGCTTTTTTCTTTTGTCCTAGTTAAGATCATACCATATAGAATTTTTTAAAACATTTATACCAAGATTAAAGAAATGACCACTTATGTTTTTTTAAAATTTTTAATGTTTTATTTATTTCTGAGAGAGAGAGACAGCATGAGCCTGGGAGGGTCAGAGAGAGAGGGAAACACAGAATCTGAAGCAGGCTCCAGGCTGGGAGCTGTCAGCACAGAGCCCAACGCGGGGCTCGAACCCACAAACTGTGAGATCATGACCTGAGCCGAAGTCGGACGCTTCGCCGACTGAGCCACCCAGGCACCCCAAGAAATGACCACTTATGTTTTGACCAAAGCCACTGGTAACTGGGAATATGTATCGGTCAGTTATCACCATAAGAAAAATTGTGCAACAAACCGCTCTTAAAATTCAGTGGCTTAAAACCATAGTCATTTCTCTCTGTTTTTCTTAATGTTTATTTTTCGAGAGAGAAGGACAGAGTGCAAGCAGGGGGAGGGGCAGAGAAAGAGGGAGACACGGAATCTGAAGCTGGCTCCAGGCTCCGGGCTGTCAGCACCGAGCCCCGACACGGGAGCTCACGAGCCATGAGATCATGACCTGAGTGGGCCGAAGTTGGACATTCAACTGACTGAGCCACCCAGGCACCCCAACAATAGTCATTTCTTCTGGAACATATGCATACAGGTCAACCGGGGGTTTGCTGAGCTAGGCTAGATGTAGCTGAGCTGGCCTTCAGCCATCATGAGAAGCAGATCTTTGTCTTCCAGCCTCCTCAGAGCAGCGTGTTAGCCAAGTCTTGTTCTTGTCACGAACAATGGCAGAAGCACAAAAGGGTACGTCCAGCCACATTAGCATATTCTATACCATTACTCACATCAAAACTGCTAACCTACTATTTGCCAAAGCAAGTCTCATGCCTTAGTCCAAAGTCAGGGACAAGGAGATGATGTCAGGGACAATTTATATTAGTTATCCACTGCCATGTAAAAATTACCCCAGAATATAGTGGCTTAAAACAAGAGTAGCAAGCTTTTTCTATAAAGAGCCAGATAGTAAATATTTTAATTTTTTTAATGTTTATTTTTGAGACAGAGACAGAGCATGAGTAGGGGAGGACCCGAGAGAGAGGGGGGACACAGAATCCAAAGTAGGCTCCAGGCTCTGAGGTGTCAGCCCAGGGCCTGAAGCAGGAGTCGAACTCACGAACCAGGAAAATCATGACATGAGCCAAAGTCAAACACTTAACCAACCGAGCCGCCCAGGTGCCCCAGTAGTAAATATTTTAGATTCGGTGGGCCACATGGTCTCTGTTGCAGGTACTCAATGCTGCTTTTATTACAGACAATAAGTAAGGAATGGACATGGCTGTGTTCCCATTAAGCTCTAGGGACAGTGAAATCTGAATTTGACATTTTACATGTCATACAATATAATTCTTCTTTTGATTTTTTTAGCCATTTAAAAATGTAAAAACTGTTCTCTTTGTGAGCCATCCAAAACCAAACCAAAACAAAAAAGACAGCTAACTAGATTAGGCCTGGAGGCTGTAATTTGCTGACTCCTTACTTAAAACAACAAACATTTGATAGCCTCACAGTTTCTGTAGCTCAAGAATTTAGGAGCAGCTTAACTGAACGGTTCTTTCTCAGGGTCTCTCATTAGGCTATACTCAAGATATTGCCCAGCACCATGGTCATATGAGGCCTAACAGCAATAGAGAATACATTTACAAGTTTATTTATATAGTTGCTGGCAAAAGGCCTCAGTTCCTCTTTGCTTGAGCCTCTCTCCACATGGCTACTTCAGTGTCCTCATAACATGACATATGGCTTCCTCCAGAATGAGAAGAGAGAGAAAGAAATCATCAAGACTACAGCCACAGTGTCTTTTAAAATCTGCTCTTTGAAGGGATGTACCATCACTTCTGCCACATTTTATAAGCCACACAGACCAATCCTGGCACAGTGTGGGAGGAGGAAACCACAAGAAAGTGTGAATTCCAGGAGTGGGGAATCACCAGAGGCCATCTTGGAAGCTCCCTACCACACCAGCATCTATTTGTTTTCCTTCTACCTGATCTGTTGTGAAACATGATGTGTGGGACTGTAAAGTTTCCCATGGTCTGGATTTTGCTGATCAGATCCTCATGGTGAAATTTAGGATATTTTTCTGTCATTTATGTTCCCTGGAGTGTGCGGGCCAGGCTTCTTTCTTGCCTAGAGTCATTCCTGCCTTGGTATTTTTGGTTACACTGCACTCATGACCTGACATCTCCATGCTTCACCTCCTCCACACAAGATTTATTGAGGCCTGCAGTGTCCCTTGGATGAGTCTTCCCTAAGGACTGTAGGCTACATGGATCTCTTATGTCTCTCAGTTGAACAACCAAATAATTCAGAAAGGAGAAAAGTAAAAGCCCATGGCTGCCAGTGAACCCTGGTCACCATGCTCGAGGGATTACAGTTCAAGAGCAGTGGGAACCACAGAGTGTCAAAACTGATGTTCCTGGGGCATAGGAAGATTACTCTGATATCAGGGTGAGTCACAGAGCAAAGACTAAAGATAGAGGCTTTAGACTTATTCAGTAATCCAAGAATGAGGTACTAGGGTCCAGACTCTTCATTCATAGTTCCTTTTAAGTCCATCCCCTCTGTTCATTTATTACCTCTATTCAGTTCCTACTCCAGCTGTTGTGCCAGGGACTGAATATTCTCCGAAAAATCTTCCTGTATACAAGTCATCATCACACATCACGATAAGCATGGCAAGTGAAAAGAGCAAGTACAAAGGAGAAGGTGTCTTAGATTATATGGACTGTATTAGTTTCCTGTTGCTGCTGTAACAAATTATCACAAACCCTGTGGTTTAAGATAATACCAATTTATTATCTTACAGTTCTGGAGGTCAGAAGTCTAAAATGGGTTAGTATTCCTTCTGGAGGCTCTAGAGGAGAATCCATTTCCTTGCCTCCTCCAACTTCTAGAAGACGCTCATATTGTGTGCTTCCTGACCTTAAATCACTTCAATCTCTGATTCTGTTATCAAAAACCTTCTGATTTTGACTCTCCTGCATTCCTCCTACACTTTTGAGCACCTTTGTGATTACATTAGGCCCACCCACATGATCCAAGATAAACTATCCATCTCAAAATCCTTAACTCAATCACATCTGCAAAGTCCCTTAGGCTATGTGAGGTAACATGTTCTCAGGTTCTGCAGATTAGTACATAGACATCTTTGGGAGACTATAACTGAGCTCACTACACAGCTCAAGAAGGCCTCTCTGATGAAGTCAACTTTAATATGACCTCTCAGATGTGAGAAGGAGCCAGTATATAATAAGTTGGGGAAGAGCATTTTAGCAGAAAGAGAAGTGCTAGAAAAGGTTCCGAAGTGGAAGAATCTGGTGCAGTCAAGAAACTGATGGCAGGCAGTGAGGCCAGAATGGACGGGTGAGGGAAAAGAGCAGAGGGACCAGAGTCAGATGCAATGAGGCTTAGATGTGTCAGACCTTGTGGATGCTAATTAGCAGTTTGAACTTCCTTCTGAATGCAATGGGAAGCCACTGGGCTAGGGTTACCCTGCAGAGTAATAAAACTAGATTTATGTCATTAGAAATGCATACTATGCTGTGTAGGAAAGATCTTCAGACATTTGGTCACTAACTTTGGAAATTTAGAAGCTAGGGGTTAATGATCTTGACTTGGAAGTCATCCACATACCGGTCAAGAGTGAAGTGGTGAGGAATATGAGTGATCTCAGGCAAATGGCCAATAAACAGTCTTGGCTTTCCCATGCCAGATCCTGGGACTAAAAGAATAAACCAACAGATATGATATTTGCCTGCATGTGTTCATCATCATAGTGGAGGTGGATATTCTAGAAAAATATATAAATATCTAAGAGCAATCATTGATTAAGTTTAAGTAGAAAAAATCACACAATCTGGCTTATTTTTTGAAAGATTTTACTGGATGAGTGTTGAGACAGAAGTAAAAACAAGATGGGTTGATAGAGCACTACTGCAGTAGTTAAACTAAAAAGTGCAGTGACTCAGAGTAGGATGGGGCTATGGAAACAAAAAGGAGACCAATTCAATGTATACTTTCGGTGGGCTCAAAAGTTGGTGACTGACTCAAAACGGAGAGTGCAGGGGTCCACGGACACTTGCACAAGCAACTGGAATGGTGATGCTGTCCATTGGTAGAGAAACGGTAGGATACAAGCAAGTGGGGGATATGGGATTAGTATTCAATTTTGACAGGCTATGGTTGTAGAATAGAGATGCCCACAGGTCAGGTGAATGTGTCCAAAGCTCAGAAAAGAATCTGGGATGAAGCTATAGAAGTGTGACTTATCAACATTAAAAATAGTGTTTGAGGGGCACCTGGGTGGCTCAGTTGGTTAAGTGTGATTTTGGCTCAGGTCATGATCTCACGGTTTGTGAAGTTGAGCCCTACATCAGTGCAGCATCTGCTTGGGATTTTCTCTCTCTCTCTCTCTCTCTCTCTCTCTCTCTCTCTCTCTGCCCTGCGCTNTCACGGTTTGTGAAGTTGAGCCCTACATCAGTGCAGCATCTGCTTGGGATTTTCTCTCTCTCTCTCTCTCTCTCTCTCTCTCCCTGCCCTGCGCTGCTCCCCCCCCCCAAATAAATAAAAAAACATTTTTATAAAACGGCGTTTGAATACAGGAGAATAAAAGAGCTCATACTGGCAGGAGACAAAAAAGGGCTCAGGACTCGTCCTCAAAGAACTGGGGTCCAGAAGAACTTCTGGAAAAGGAGAGGAAGGAGTGATCAATAGCCAAGACTGACCTATCTTCCCATCAGCTACCTCAAGGCGCTGGGCTCATTCTCTCTGCTCACAGGTCAGTCATTCTTTGAAAGGTAGATTTGAAAACAAATCCACATGCTTCCAATGTGCTTCTTCACTTAATCTCACTATTTTCTCTCCAGGAGTTTTTCTCTAAGCACTTAAAATTCTCTTTTCCAGATTGGGAAAGTAGACTCAAAAGCCAAGAGTGAACCAGAAAGCAGAGTATTTCTCTTAAAAACATATGCTGTCCTGAAAATAGAAAGATTCACAAGAGACAAACTGCATCCCTTCATATTTGTCAGAGACCAGGAATATGAAGCCCACTTAAGGAAGCAGCAGGAAGACCAAGGAAGATGGGTGGAACATATCAGGAAATACTGATTCAGAACAAAGGTTGTAGGAATAATGAATTTGGGGGGAAGTTAATTAGAATGCAATCGTTCTTCCACTATGCAATCACATTAGAGAAGTCATACTTGAGAAAGATCATATAAATGTAATGAATATAGAGAAATTTGAACAAAACTCAACCCTTTTAACTCTGAGAAAATTCACTCAGGGTACAAACTTTACAAACGTGTTGAGTGTAGGAGGGTCTTCACTGATAAGCATTGCTTTTCATAGGTTTCAGAACTCATACAGGACAAAAGCCATATAAAGGTATAAAACAAATTATCCCTTACTCAGTATGAAAAAATTTATACTTAAGAGAAACTTTATATTTGCAGTGAATTCCGGAGATATTTTTCAAAGAGGGACTCTTTTCACACTACATCTAAGAATTTACAAAGAAGGGAAACACTACAGTGCAAGGAAAGTTTCATGCTTTTCTCCTTTCTTACTCGACATCACAGAATGCACACTGAAGAGAAACCTACTCATTGTGGGAAAGGCTTTAGGCATTGCTCAGCACTGGGGCACCTGGGTGGCTCAGTCCATTGAGCTTCTGACTTTGGCTCAGGTCATGATCTCATGGGTCATGGGCTCGAGCCCTGCATTGGCTCTCTGGGGTCAGTGCGGAGCCAACTTTAGATCCTCTGCCCCCCACCCCACCTTCCCCACTTGTTTGTGCTCTCTCTCTGTCAAAAATAAATAAAAATTTTTAAAAACTAAAAAGTTAATAAACAAACAAAGCTCAGCATTCATGTTGCTGTATCAGAGAACTCATACTGGGAAAACCCCTATATATGTAATCAGCATACAAGACCCTTCAGGAGGTGTTCTCACTGTATTCAACACAAGAGGACTCATACTACAGAACACTGTGAATGGGGTCAATGTTGGCAGGCTTTCAACCATAGTTATCACCTTATTACCTTATTTGACACTGGGAAATTCACATAGATTTGAGAAACGTACTGACTGTAATCAATATGGAAAAGCTGTTAGTTGAAATCCCATTTTATTTGGCATCAGAAATCACAAAGGAGGCAGAAAACACAAGGTATATTTGACCCATAAACAGGTACCTGCATGTAATAAGACTTTGTGCTTATGGTTCACTACAGTCATTGATAAGCAATTATAAGCAATTGTGTTCTATGGATCCCCTTCATTTGCCATAGAAACACCATTTCATGGGACTTAGGGTCTAGATATGATGGAAAATGTCTCATAGGAATGATTACCATAGACAATAAAATGTAAAGGTTATAACAATACATCTACTTATATCCTATGTGAATTAGAGAACCATCAAATTTGAGGTGTCACGCAAAGATCATTTATCTTTTAGTATCATGGGGATCAACATATGCATAATTTTGTAGTATTCATAGGGGAAAACTGAAGAATAGGTCATCCAACTTTTCCCTTGCATAATCCAAATGCCATCACTTCAAACAAATCAGAGAGCTTTATACTAACTCACCAATATATCATATATGGCATTCTACTATTAACTTTAAGAAAGGTATCATAAATAGTAGTGTGCGTCTTCACGTTTCTAGGGGCATAGCCAGGATCCAAGAAGGCTTTAAAAAGACATACCATAACCTGGTGAAATGTCCATACTCCAAGGATAATGTACATCTCACAAACTTTGACCAAAATACCTTTAAAAGTTGGGATCAGGAGGAAACCCCACCCATAGATGACCAAAAAGCTATCTGGTATGTTCTGGGAGAAAAGATGAAGAGGAAGGTCCCACACATTAATTCTGAAGACCTTCCCCTCCCTCCCCCTTTATAAGAATCCTTAATGCTGGCTTCCCTCCTAGACCCAAGTAAGAGATCCTGCTCTTCTAATGCTCCATGGAATACCACCTTTCCTTTCCAGCACAACCATCAAATCCTCTCCCAGGATCCCCATCTCCTTGCTGTCTCCCCTAGATGTTGAGACTTCATTCAGTTCCAGACCTCTGTTGCTAGTAGCAAGCCCAGAAAATTCCAGTATCAGCTGCTCTCAGAGTTGGCATGTGGCCTTATAACTCAACTTGAGAGGCCTACGTGGCAGAGGGGCCTCACCTAAGAAGACTTTTTTAACAATCCCTATTGCTGTGTCACCTTCTCATTGTGGAGAGCCCATCTCCCTCCACAAATGCCAAAATATCGCCACTGTCTTTACCAGCTTTTCTCACAGACAGGATATAGACACATGTGTCAATCCTGGCCAATGGGGTTTGAGGAAGTCTATGAGAAAAAGGGTTTCTGGGGGAAAGATTTTCTCCCTTCTCTGTGCTATCAGAGTAATGGCTCCCCAAAATGCCCATATCCTAATGCCTGGAAACTGTGAATGTGTTATTTTACAGGGCGAAAGGGACTTCACAAATGTAGTTAAGTTAAGGATCTTGAGATGGGGAGACCATCCTGGGTTACATGTAGTGGGCCCAATGTCATCACAATCATCTTTGTTTAAGAGGAGGCGGGAGAAGCAGAGTCCAAGAAAACAATGTGATGATTAAAGCAGAGGTCAGAGTCAGAGAGAGACTTGAAAATGGCCCGCTGCTGACTTTAGTGGCTGAGGAAGAGATCATGAGGCAAGGAATGCAGGCAGTCTCTAGAAGTTGGAAAAGACAAAGAAATGGATTCTCCCCTAGAGCCTCTAGAAGGAATGCAGCTCTGTCAACATCTTTATTTTAGCCCATTAACTCATTTGACCTTCTGACCTCCAGAGCTGTGAGATGAGAAATTTGTGTTGTGTTAGGACACAAAGCGTGTGGTAACTTGTTACAGTGCTACAGGAAACAAATACACCCCCTGATGCCAATATCCTCAGTCAAATGTTGCATGGCTTCATGTAATGCATGGAACCGTGACAACCACTTTAAGATCATGAGGACACAAGCCATAGAATAATCAAGGCAGAACACTAAGGGGAGTTGAAAGAAAAGATGGATAGTACCTGGCTAAGGGTGATAGTCAAGCCCAGGAGCCATCCCTGGAAGCCCTTTGCCTTTGAATTTTATGCAATATCAGATAATGAATGGTGGCATATTCTGTTATTTGTGGGAAACCAAATCAAACCAAACTGCACCAAACCAAACTTCTTACACTATAACCCTTTCTTGCTCCCAAACAGTTTCTGCTTTCAAGCCTCTTGCTTAATCATGCTGAGCCACTATTTAGGGACTCCTAGAAGTAGCCATCATAGGTAATCAAGTTCTGCAGGCTCAGGCTGACCCTTGCTCACCTGATTTAGAGCCAGTCCTCTGGAGGTGGACATCCCACAAAGAGCAGAGATCCACTGCAATCAGGAGGAAAGGCCAAGTCACCTCAGCTGCAATCTCAGAGGCACAGGCAAGGAAGGGGCTGCAGAGAAGACAGGGAGACATTTCAGATATCCAAGGGTACGATGTTAAAATGCAGAGTGGAACAGAGAGGAGGTGGTAGCTTCATCAAATTACACATGCAGACATGGCTAGTCTTCCTCTCATGTTTATAGTAGTTGACATAAGAGTGTTTGAAACAAAGCACACACCTCTATCTAAAAAAATTGTGCCAACTTGCTGAACTACAAAATGAGTCTCCTACCATCACCATAAAATAGTTCTGTGCTTATAACTATATGCTATGGATGGCTTTGAAGTCTAAATTTTTTTATATAAATTTTTTTAAAATGTCTACTTATTTTTGAGAAAGAGAGAGACAGAGCACAAGCAGAGGAGGGACAGAGAGAGGGAGACACAGACTCTAAAGTAGACTCCAGGCTCTGAGCTGTCACCCAAAGCCCAATGTGGGGCTTGAATCCACAAACCGTGAAATCATGCCCTGAGCTGAAGTTGGATGCTTAACCGACTGAGCCACTTAGGCACAGTCTAAATTTATTGGCAAAAAAACAAAGAATATTTTTGAAGTAATAGTTTCTGGGAACACTTCTCCTTGAGATGAGTTTGATTCCATCCTGATTGTTCTTGTGAAAAACTAGTCAGTTCTTTCCCTCACATTTTGAAAAAGAAGGAAATACTGAATGAAGTCCAAGGGCCAGGATTTCAAAGGGCCTTGCTGTAATCCTGCTTACTCTTGAATTGAGCCTAGTGATGATTTGGGATTTAACAATTGGCCTTCCCATCTTGCAACATGATAAACATTTTTGTTTATGCAAGTTTACTTGTAATACTTACCAGAAACTTACCTTCATGTAGGTGGCCTGCAGTTCCCAACAAATTAATCCCAGACATTTTATGTTTTTATGATTCAACTGTGACAGAAACCTTTTCAATATATTTGTTAGGGTTATAGAGATTTTGTGTGTACGTGTGTTGATTTATGTATTTTTATTTATTATTCCGCCTGGCTTATTGATTTATAAAAATTTCCAGTTGAGTTTTTTTAGATGTGCTAACATTATGTTACTAAGTACAATTTTATAATTCCTTTTCCAATAGTTACAGCAGTTAGATCTGTTTCATATTTTATTTGTGGTAACGTAAACATCCAGGAATTTTTAATGATTTTTTAAATGTTTATTTATTTTTGAGAGAGAGAGAGCAGGGGAGGAGGTGGGGAACAGAGATCTGAAGTGGGTCCGGTGCTGACAGCAGACAGTCCAATGTGGGGCTCAAATTCACATACTGTGAGATCATGACTTGAGCCAAAGTCAGATGCTTAAGTGACTGAGCCATTCAGGTGCCCCATTTTTAATTTGAGATTGTTAAGAACTGATATCCTTCTTTCATCTTGTGTATATATATATATATATATCCATTCATGGTTGTTGAACAGAGGAAGACCTGAGAGAAAGACTCAGGAAGAAAGATAGGGGTTGATTTTCATCAGACAGGTAAAGGTCAACTTCCTTCTTTTTTTTTTTTTTAAATTTCTGAAAGAGAGAGAGGGAGGGAGAGAGAGAGAGAGAGCATGAGCAGGGGAGGGTCAGAGAGAGAGGGAGACACAGAACCCGAAGCAGGCTCCAGGCTCTGAGCTGGCTGTCAGCACAGAGCCCGACGAGGGGCTCGAACCCACGAACCGTGAGATCATGACCTAAGCCGAAGTCGGACGCTTAACCGACTGAGCAACCCAGGCACCCCAAAGGTCGACTTCCTAAGGCAGAAAGAAACATTGAAATGAGTTGTATTCAGGACCAGCAGTAAGTGTGTGGCTGGCTTGTCTCTTGTCTATGCTCCAATGGCCAAAGCGTGAAACATTCTCACACTGAAGATAGCAAGATGGAAAGGAGCCCATTCCTGAGTGACACTGTGGACAGCTTAACCAGTATCAGGAACCACCTACTTATTAGACTTCGTTCTATGAGGAAATGGTGGTTTTTTATTTACATTAGTTGGATTTTCCATTGTTCACAACCAACACAGTCCATGGGATATAAGGTGCAAGGGTATGAACTGGATTATTCCAAGCCTGACTTACTGGTTTGTCCAGAATTCTGCAGACTTTTGCATTCCATTTGAGACAGACCACATTCTGGAAGCTGCCTGTGACCTACCTTGTTTAGAACTCAGAAATTTTCACCTTTCCTCCCCGTGCTACACCAAATCAGGTTATCTTGATATTGATGTTATCTTTGATGTTGGGGACAACAGGCAAAGGATAAATGTTTAGCAGTAATAAATAGATCCAAAGCCCTATGTTCTGGGAAACAGTTACTTATTACTATAATTTAATAAATTATTACTAATAATTTATAGGTCAAATGCTGATTAATTTCTGCTTCTCCAGCTTGAAGTTCTCAAGATCTGAGGAGTTCTGAGAAGTCTCCTAGAGACCATGGTTTTTTTGTTTTGTTTTTTTGTTTTTTGCCTTTTGTTCTTAAGTAGGCTCTATGGCCAACAAGAGGCTTGAACTCTCAACCCTGAGATAAAGAGTCACATGCTCTACCACTGAGCCAGACAAGCACCCTAGTCTATGTTTTAATTTTTTTTAATGTTTTATTTATTTCTGAAAGAGAGAGAGAGAGCAGGGGAGGGTCAGAGAGAGGGAGACACAGAATCTGAAGCAGGCTCCAGGCTCTGAGCTAGCTGTCAGCACAGAGCCCAACGCACGGCTCGAACCCATGAACTGTGAGATCATGACCTGAGCCGAAGTCTGGACGCTTAACCCACTAGGCCACCCAGGCATCCCAGTCTGTGTTTTAAAGACAAAAAGTTTGGCCTTTCTTTTCTTCTTTTTTATTTTTATTTTTTTACGGTTTATTTATTTTCAGAGAGAGAGACAGCGTGAATGGGGGAGGGACTGAGAGAGGGACAGAATCTGAAGCAGCCTCCAGGCTCTGAGCTGTCAGCACAGAGCCCGACCTGGGGCCTGAATTCATGAACTGCTAGAACATGACTGGAGCCCAAGTCGGCTGCTTAACCGACTGAGCCACCGAGGCGCCCCGCTTTTCTTCCTTTTTGAAATGACATCTATCTATCTATCTATCTATCTATCATCTATTTATTATTAAAATAAATGTTTATTTATTTTTGAGAGAGAGACAGAGAGCAAGGAAGGGAGGGGCAGGAAGAGAGGGAAACACAGGATCTGAAGCAGGCTCCAGGCTCTGAGCTGTCAGCACAGAGCCTGATTCAGGGCTTGAACCACAAATGAGATCACGACTTGTGCTGAGGTCGGACGCTTAATTGACTGAGCCACCCAGGTGAAATGACTTTTAAACGTGTGTTCCCCTTCACATAAACAATTTTAGATGCTTTGTATGGTGAAAGAAGAATAGACAATGATGATTGGAGATCACATTAGGTCCATGATTCAGTCTTATGGCAGGTTTAGGACTCCATTGAACGCTACTAGTTGCCATAGTGATTTGGCCAATACAGTTTTATATCTCTTATTTTTAGTCATATGTTATTTAAAAATAAGAGATAGTGGAATATTAAAGAAAGCATATAGAATGATGTTAATATACTGCAACAATTTAGTACCTCAATAAACATGTCTTTGACTATATGGAGTATATTGAGACGAAAAGTACAAATTAAACTTTGCAATTGAATGGGGGTGCCTGGGTGGTTCAGTTGGTTAAGTATCTGACTTCAGCTCAGGTCATGATCTCATAGATCTATGGGTTCAAGGCCCGTGTTGGACTTTGTGTTGACGGCTTGGAGCCTGGAACCTGCTTTGGATTCTCTATCTCTCTCTCTCTCTGTCCCTCCCCCACTTGCACCCTCTCTCTCAAAAATAAATAAATACAGTGGCGCCTGGGTAGCTCAGTTGGTTAAGTGTCCAACTTCCTGACTTGGGCTCAGGTTATGATCTCACAGCTTGTGGGTTTAAGCCGTGTCTGGCTCTGTGCTGATAGCTCAGAGCATGTAGTCTCCTTCCGATTCTGTGTCTCCCTCTCTCTTTCTCTCTGCCCTTTTCCCACTCATGATCTCTCTCTCAAAAATAAACACAAAAAAATTTTTAAAAATAAGCATTAAAAAATTTTTAACTTTGCAATTGAATGAAACAAGTATTGCTAATCTAGACATTTTTACATATGATCCACAATGCCTTTTCTGCAACTCTAAATTCCAAAGGTTTTGTAATGAAGTTTCTTCCTCTATTATGTATCTGCGAAATTTACCAGACATAACAAGACTATTTGCACATTTTCCCTAACCTAGGAATACTTTTCAAGTATTCTGCTCCAGATATATATCTATGGTCAGATGTTGCACCACACCTACTCAAGATGTTACATACTATGTGGTATATGTACCGTACTATCCTGCTAAGATGCAAATACTTGTGAATTACAAAATAGTTCTGGCCCTGAAGGTTTTGAAGAGGGATTGGGGCCCTGTATGAACACAGGATGTATAACATTTTTTATATTTTACTTGCATAATAGTTAACATTGTTCAGAAATGCTTTAACATGACCAAGTCACACTAAACTAAGTAGCATGCTTAATTTGTTAAATGGAAAAAAATACAGAATTTATCATTACAATTTCTATTTATTTTATTTTTTAATGTGTATTTATTGTTGAGAGAGAGCACGAGCAGGGGAGGGCCCAAGAGAGAGGGACAGAGGATCTGAAGTGGGTTCTGTACTGGGACCGGCAAGCTCCATGTGAGGTTTGATGCGGGGCTCACCACCTGAGCTGAAGTCAGACACTCAACTGACTGAACCACTCAGCTGCCCCGTTAAAAGGTGTATTTAAGTGGCTTTCATGAATCAGTCTCCAATAATATACTTATTGAAAATTACCTTTTAACCAAAAATCAGGTTTTTATCCCGTACCATATAAACAAAAATAAATAACTGAAAGAACTTCTCTTCAAGAGGACTTGCTTCCTTAAGATGTTAAAGTCCTTCATCAAACTGGATGATGAACCAAGTATCCCCAGTCACATCCAAAACAAAGCAAAAAATGTGACTAATTAATGTGGCTCTGTTACACTACCTAGGGCTATAACATCAATTTTTTTAAAGTCAAAATATGGAAAAAGAAGAAGTCAAATTACTTACAAAATGGAGATTGTATTTTATCTACAAAGCCATGAAAAATCTAAGGAAATACTCTTAGTATAAAAGACATTTGCTCAGTCTCTGAGTAAATACTAATCAAAATCAAGACTGTCTTATTGCAACAAATGCGATGAACAATGTGCAGCCAGCAGGAAGATGCTCTCCACAGACCATAAAAAGTAACTCCTGGGCATGTGAGTGGCTCAGTCCACTGAGCATCCAATTCCTGATTTCAGCTCGGGTCATGATCACAGGATTGTGGAATCCAGCTCCGTGTTGGGCTCTGCACCAGAGCGCGGAGCCTGCTTAAGATTCTTGCTCTTGCTAAATAAACAAATAAATAAATAACAACTCCTAGAACAAGTTTGGCAGGCAGTGGACAGGATGACACAAAGGGAGGCACGGGGCTGCTAAAACCCACTGGGAAGCTCCAAGAGGAGAGTCCATCAGGCCCTGGGCCCAAGAATATTAGGAGAGCCCCGAGAACAACAGAGCCTGCACCCTGAAGAAGTCAAGACAACAGTAGGCCCCGGGACCTGAAGAAGATGAGAAAACACCAGATACCGGACTCTGAGGAAGAAAAGAGGCTACTTAGTCCTTGTCTCCCAAGGAAGATGAGCACACACTGGGCTCAAATAGGAGCACACACCAGATCATGGACCGCGACAGACTTCTTCCATTTCCTAGATAGGGGCACCCTGACTCACAGAAGAGGACACTGCACAGATGATCCTACCCATCCCACTCCTCCTTCCCTGACAGATTCCTTCCTTACCCAAACTTCAGATTCTCCTGAACCCTCTCCCCAACAAGGCCCCATCCATGTACCTCTTTGCACAATCTAGTTTTGGCAAGAAACCGAAGTCAGTTTAATAAGAATTCTCTGCCCTTGAAAACTGATCAAACTTCATTCGACTACTGCCCCCAGGTGATATCAGATCACCTAAGCCTGCCTTCAGCAAGAATCTTAATTAGTCTGGTACAGCCAGAAGCCCCCAGACTGTGTAATTCATCAGCTAACACCCCCCCAACTCAAACTTGTTTCTTAGTTATAAATCCCCACTTGATCTGCTCGTATTCAGAATTGAACCTAGGTCTATACCGGAGTGTGTCTTCCCCTCTAGCAACACTATGGTGAATTAATATCCACGTTTTAGCTTATGTCTAGCTCTGGTTTCCTTCGACAACCCACCCCCACAGCTGTTCCTAGGGTACAATTAACCCTGCCCTTCTACCCACTTGAGAGGACATTTCAGTCTGATCCTTCTCCGCTCCCTACAACTGGAGGACAGAGCAACGCCTCCTGCACCTCCGCGGCTGGCCGGCCCTCCTTTCCCCACAGGACCCAGGATGTCTACACACTTCCGGCCCTCCCCCTTCTTCCTCCGCTTAGGCAAAGATCCGCATTTAGCACCGCCCCTACTCACTTCCATCCTTTCTGCCACAGCCTCTACCCGGAATTTGAGTGGACTTTAGCTCCTCCTCCCCGCCCGCCCCTCCTCCTCTCGCAGAGCGTGGCTGGACGTTAGCTCCGCCCGCTATATCCTTCCCTCCTGCCCTGTTCCTGCCCCTCCTCTCTTCACGTTAGGTAGGAGTAGCAATTAGCCCCAACCCTCTGCGCCTCAGGCCTTGCGAGCTGTCACTCCTCCGCCCAGGGATGCAGCAATCCTTCCCGCCATTCCAACACCCAACTTTAATCTACTTCCGGCCCACCCCCTCCGCTCTCCTTCCCTTCCCCAACTTCCGGCCCGCCCCACGAGTGGTCGCCCCCGTGGCGGAGCACGATTCTGTCCTGGCCTGCGCCGCTGCTTGGGAAAGTGTTGACGCCCCGCGACCTGGCATATCCGACTCGAGCCCTCCCCCACCTGGACCATTAAAGGTCGCTGGCGAAGACCCTCTTCCGGCCCGCGCGGGCTTCGCCAGCCATCGAGATGGCAGCCAAAATGGCCGCCTCCTGGAAGAGGTCGGGCGGGCGCGCCGCAGGGGTGGCTGGGAGTTGTAGTACGGCCCTGCGCGCTGACGCATTTCTCTGTGGGCCGACGGTCGCCATTGTGCGCCGCGCGCTGGGTGAGTGTGGCGCGAAATCTGCTCCCGTCGGGGGCTGCGCAGAGACGTCCCGAGAACACTTTTCGGAGTGTATGGACTCAACCCCTTCCCCGCCAAGCTCTGGAGCCCAAGGACGGTCTTGCCTGCCGTCTTCAGGCAGCGGGCCAGGAAGGGGCGGTGTGGTCGGGGAGCCGGGGCCCAAAGGGCAGACAGCTCCCTTCGGGCGGTGGCTTAAGGTGGGCTGACCCATTCCGTGCGCGTGCGGACTAGGGAAGGGAGTAACTCCCTCTGGATAAGAAAGATATGAGGACGGTCACCTCTCGACTAGGAGGAAACCGATTCTCCAGGCGTCGGGGAGTAGGTGGAGACGACCCCTCCAGCTCGTTTTTGTAGATGGCGGGTAGACCTGTCATTTCACGTTGGTGGGTCCGCTTCTGGGCGAAGTGGGGGAGGGGAAGGGCCCCTCCGCATAGACCTCACACCCCTCCCACTTCCCAAATTCGACCTTCTCAGGACTGTCTACTCCCACGAGATACGTCGAGGAGGAGGAAGGTATGGCCTCCGGGCTTCCGACGGCCTGGTTTCCTGTGAGTAGAGGCTACTGAGTTTCTGAGTCTACCTCGGAATCTGGGGGTGGGGGTGGCCGGATGGTAGTGAGTTGCCACCTTCCCTTGAGATGCCTTTAGGCTCCGGACCATTTTGGGGAGGATTGAGAGACTGGCTGGGCATTAGAGACTTTGCTGAACCGTAGCAAAACCTCCTACGGAGGAACCGTAGGTTGCCTAGCTTTCCAAGGGAACGGTTAGAGTACAGGTCAGGTTCTGGGGAATTCTAATTTATCCTCTGTATTGGGGATAGGTATTGACAGGTTTAAGTAGGGATTAGGCTCATATTTACATTTCAATAGCCACTTTGGCATCAAAGCTAGAGGGAATGAGAGCTCAATCACTAGGAGAAAACGAGAGGATAGATGGATAGATCCTTGACCTGTGAAGGAAGTAGAAGCAGCCTACGTGGTGGGTGGGGGCTGAAGGCTTGGGTGTGACGATTCAGCCGACAGAATTCTGGAATAGGACGCATAGACGCTAATACCAATATTGGAATCTCCAAGGTAATAAGAAATGGAGAAATCTTCAGAGAAAGAAGAACCCTCTCTGGCCTCACATGTCTGCCCTGCTGTGACCTGAATAGGGTCAAGCTTGGGTTTGCTCAGTTTCAAACACAGAAACACATGAGAGTCTGGAATGCTCTCAGGTCATCTTGTAGACTGCCCTCATGTGCTGGGTCAGCCTTCCCCCTCCTGTCAGCGTGGGTGATGACAGACTCTGGCTGAACAGACACCTGTGGGTTTTAGGAACCAGTGACCTTTGAAGATGTGACCCTGGGTTTTACTTCAGACGAATGGGGACTGCTGGACCTCGAAAAGAAGTCCCTGTACAGGGAGGTGATGCTGGAGAACTACAGGAACCTGGTCTCAGTGGGTAAGGATGGCCTCCATATCAATAAAGATCTGCGCTTTGCAGCACGAATGTGGTGCCTCTGAAGTGTGTGTCTGCTTTGGCTCAGGCTGCAGGGATCAGAATGCAATTGTCAAGGTCCTGGAGTCTGAGAGAGAGGGCTTTCCTTTGTACCTGTAGGGAAAGGGCAACTTCACCAACAGGACTTCTGAAGCCGCCTAGTCCGTCCCTGAGGCCTTGAGTTGCCAGGGAGGTAGGTCTTTCAGGAATGTTTCCAGCTACAGTAGTGGATGCTCATTTTTGTAACAAGAATTCCAGAGGATGTGGGTCAGTGTCCCAACAGTTCAGAAGTATCACTGAAGACTGATCTCTTCCATTTCCCTGTGCTTGGCGTGAACTTTTCCACACTAATGTTAGTGGCTGCATGGCTGTGGGACCCAGCATCATATCCATGTTCGAGGCAGAAAGAAGGGGAAAGGGCAGTCCTGGCTAGTTTTCTCACACCTGCCATATTTAACTTTTTTTAAAAAAAAAAAAAAAAGGCCCTAAGATCCCCAGCTGACGGATTTCCCTTTGTGTCCTGTTGGCCAGAACTGGGTCCCACTGCCATTTTTATTGGCAAGGCAGTCCAGGAAGGCAAGTAGCTGACAAAGGGGATGGGCTGCATTATCATCACTGCTGTAGACTAGAAGTCATGCCCTTGCAGGGAAGAATTCAGGGACAGCTATGTGCCTCAGGAGGAATGCATTTTCTCCCGAACACAGACCCCCAAGCCCTGTCTCTTTTCCCTTGGGCAGAACATCAGCTTTCCAAGCCAGATGTGGTATCTCAGTTAGAGGAGGAGGAAGCGCTCTGGTCGGTGGAGAGAGGAATTCCTCAAGACACCCTTTCAGGTGAGATCCAGGCCCATGGGAGTGCTGGCAGGGTATGGGCTGGTTAGTCAGGGACTGGTGGCTTAGAAACCACGGTGCCGGGAAACCCCCAGATGGGGCGCTGCGATGAGTAGCTCAGACACGCTGAATCAGACTCCTCTCCTCTGGTCCAAGTCATACTGTTTGGCTGAATGAGAACTTGCTACCAGTGGCCAGTTGACTCTTAAGGCCTCCCTTTCCTCTACTACCCTTCCATCACGTGATCACCAGTAACTGGCCAGACTTTCTTTTTTTTTTATAGATGTTTTCATGTATGTATATGAATATATATAGTTTATGACTCAGGGGTGTTCTAATGGATACAAACAGGACTGTTGTATCCATTTTAACAGATGCTATGTAATCCACATTTGACGTTTCCTCTTGATAGTCCTTCAAGTTGTTGCAGAAAACATTGTTGCATTCTTTTTTTTTTTTGTATATTCAAGTTGGATTTTTGTTTTGTTTTTTGCAGGTAGGATTTCTTGAAATAGAACTTTAGAATCAAGATAGAAGCTAAAAATCTGGTAGCAACAGATTGCTCTTTAAAAAATACATATAGTTACTCCGTTACATGAAAGTTCCTTTTTCTCTTCATTGCCACTGATTTTTAAGGATATTTTTCAAGGTTGGCAGATTTGATAGTATGTTCAGTTCATATACTTTCCATGTTTTTCTTTTTCTTTCTTGGAACTCTATAAATTATGGGTATGGATATTACAGATATCCCAAACCAACATTTATCTTCTACCTTTATATTTAGTTTACATAAAGAAGTTATATGATTTAGGTATTTTTCCTTTCAAATCTGTTTTTATTCCTATCGTAGTCATAGAAAGATTTTAAAATAATTTCTTCTACTTCAGGTTTTTGTTTTTGTCTGATTGTTGCACTTAACGAGTTTCTTTGTGTATATGGTATGGAGTATAAGTTCTTTCAACACATTTTCTGACTAGATTCTTCTACTTATTGAAAACACTGTCTTTATTACAGATTAAATTCCCACAGACCTCATTGGGCATAGGCCTTGATCCCTTCTGCTTCATTGATCTTAGTCTGAGTACACAAAATGCTGTACGTATGGTAGTTTTATAAAACTTGGATAAATGATAGTTCCTCTCATTATTTCTGAAAAAAACTGAACTGTTCTCAACCACCTGATTTATGAAATGAACGCTTACCATCAGTTTCTCGGGTTCATTAAGAAAATCCTGTTAGAATGATTGGATTTAGAATTTCTTGACACAGAATTAGTCTGTCTAGTCAAGTTTTGGCACAAGTGTATAAAGGGGGATCTCGTTTCACTGTGCTATGTCAGGCCTTCTGAGTGCTGTTGGGCTTTCACTGTAGTTGCTGTTAATCTACTCGGGTTAATCTTCTTTTCCAGTCTTGTGTAGTTGGTCCAGATGAACCTGTCATGATGCTAAATTCTCTTATTAGCTGTAACAGTCTTAATAGAGTCTCATTAATTTTCTCAGTACAGTCATTTTACCAGCACGTATAAGGGAGAAAGCAATCATATTAGTTTTGTTTTTTTTACTGTTGCCCAATTACATAATGACCATCACAGCTGGTACTTCCAAAACACTGAAGCTGAGAGTGTGAAGAGTGAGTGACCTCAATGGGAAAGTTTCTGGATTTTGACAAGCATGATGCTGGGCTGTGCTTTGATTCAAGTCCATTTTACCTGGATAAAGAAATAGTCATCTAGCCCTTTCTAATAAATGAAAATCAGTAATAGCCCGTTTTGCTTCATAGCCATCCAAAGTGATCATAGGGATTTTTCTCCTTTGAACAGTTAACACAGTGACATAATAAACGTAGAAATGCCCTCGTAACATGCTGCTGGCATCCACTGACAGATCAATATTCATAAATTAGGTTTGGGAGGTGGGTGGATTCCCTTTTTATGTTTATTATCTTTCTCAGTTTTGCAAAGAAAACTTTGGATGCTTTACCTTCCCTTTGTTTTCTATGTTCTAATGCAAATAACATTGGAACTACCTGTTTCTGGTAGTATTCAGCTATGAAATCTGCACCTGGTCCCCATCTTTAGTGATTTTCTTCTGTTTGCCATAACATAGACTGCCATCTCTGAATCTCTGCAGTCTTTTTCTAGATTCTGTTTAGTGGCTCAGCATTAGTAGTTTTTCTTTTCCATACTGAGTCATTCCTTTCATCCTCCACATTGAAAACTTCTCTTCCATCCATTAGCACAGGTCACTAAACTATACATCACCTGGAAGGTCCCCAGCAACACAAGCACTTTGTATCCACCCACTGTGGTGTCTTTTCCCCCTGGTTGTTCCCCATAATCCAGCCTCCCAAAGTCCCTTCCTGTCTTGTGGCTCTGGTTGTGGCAGGTCTGTGTCTCATCCTCCCTGAAGCTCAAGTCCCGTGTCCTGTAATGGCGAACCTTCCAGCCTTGCACTTCTAGATGATCCAGTAATTCCCTGAATCAAGTTGCCATGATGAATTTTGGGCACCTGTGGTGGTGTACATCTTGGGGAGAGCTGGCTTGACAGGTGCCAGGAGATTCTGAGTTGATAACCCAGAGTGAGAGACCATGTGCAGAAAGGCTTATAAGGACATTTTGTTACAGACTAGGCCTAAGGTGCCTGACTCATCTCTCTTCTGTCATGAAGAGTCCTTTACATATCATTTTCCCTCCACTGCCTCCCCTTCTTACATCTCACAAATACTTGTGGAAGTTCTCGTGTCCCATATAGTACACTAAACACTCTGGTAGTAAACTAAAGACCTAACATAATCCCTGACACTGTGGGCTTCGTAATCTAATAGATTATGGCCTCTACAAACAAGTTCCCTAGATGTAACTGTGTAAAGAGAAGTAGTGTTAACTACTGAGAAGGAAAAGAATGTGGTGTAAAGTGGGGGGAAATGAGGAATTACTCTGGAGGAGGTGGTTTGAGGAGCACTGCAGGGGTGAGATTTAAGCCAATTCCCAAAGTAAAAGAATTCTACAGACCTGAGAGTGGTGGTGAAGAGAGCTTCCAAGCACAGAAACCGCATTTGGGGTGACCATGAAAATGAACAAGCTTGGCACATTCAGGGAACACAGAGTTACCGAATGGGCTGGTAGGAGGTAACTGAGGTATACTGACACACAAGTTAGGTTTGGCAGAACACACAGGGCCTCCATTGTGACGGGAGTTTGGTTTTTATCAGGCAGGTGTGTGGTACAGCTTTTCAAGCTCACTCCAGGTGCTTAGGAAGAAAGAACTTGGTAGAGCACGGATGTAAGTAGGGCAGGGAACTGTGGTAGTACTGTCTAGGGAAGTGAGGTTGCCTGGCCAGAGAGTAGCAGAGGGTCTGGGGAGAAGCTGGCATGGGCTTCTCACCATTTATAATGGATTCTCTGGAGGCAGGTGAGTAACGGCCAAAGGAAAGGAAGCTGCCAAGAACCTCTTGCAGGTGAAGGCCTCAGGGATTTCCTGTGGCTATTCTTTGTAATGTATGCATTTACCACATACATTCTTTTTGTATATATCAACATCCAACTTTAAAAGAAGAAAAAAGGAGAAAAATTACTACTCCTGAATTTTTGGTGTTAGTCAATAACAAGGGGAAATCTGGTAAAGGCAAAAACTTTTGAAGGGTAGAATTAGAGGTTTTGTTTTGACTTTTCAAATGTTTATTTCTGAGAGGGAGAGGGCACACATGTGCATAAGCGGGGGGGGGGGGGGGGGGGGGGGGAGGAGAGGATCCAAAGCAGGCTCTGTGCTGACAGCAGAGAGCCCCATATGGGGCTTGAACTCACAAACCGGGAGATCATGACCTGAGCCAAAGTTGGATGCTTAACCAACTGAGCCACCTTTTAAACAGTTTACATGGAACTCCCTAATAGCTTTCACCTAGATTCAAGAGTTTGTGGAACTGTCACATGTCTTGACTGGTTCTGTTAATGAAGTATGAATGAGAAGGGACTGAAAGACATCCAAATAGAGGTTTGGGAAGCCAGCTGAACGCACCTCTCAGGACTAGAGAAGGAGGTCCCAGCAGTGTATAAAGACTTGGGAATCCTAGGTGTTTGGAATGGCATGTTCTATTTACTGTTGGATGAGACCGCTATCTCCAGCAGTGGTCTGTCTCCCATCACTGGTGTAGCTGTGCCTCTCCCTAACTCAGGGGAATGGGTTAAAGTGGAAAGCTCGGCCTTTCTGAGGCAACTCATTTCATATGGCTCTCTAGCTCCACTGGTAGCAAAAACTGCAGCACAGACATTGGTTGAAGTAGAAGGGAAACTGAGTAATAAGTGCCTAAGATAGAGGACATTCATTTTTAAGAAGGTACTGATTTGGGAAGATGCTGTGATGGTTTGGTTAGAAAACTTGAGATATAATCTAGATTTAATCAGTCAAAAAGCAATAGAGTGAAGACACTACATTGAAGATCATGATTATAGGAAAGCCTGTAGGACATTTAACTTGTTTGATGTGTCAAGTAATGAAGCAGGAGAGATGAGCCATACAAATAAACTTCTACAAGGAGATTGTTTTTTTGGGAGGAAGAAAAGAAAATCCTTTTCTAGATTTCATTCATCCTTTGTGTAGTCTGAGAGGACTCACATGGGCTATAAAGCAGACATAGGGGATGTAGAAAACCAGTTGTTTTATACAAAGGATAACTGATTCAAGAATAAGACTGAAAAAAATGTGTTTCATGTGAGAAGGCCTGTTTTCAGCTCTGCCTTTAACTAAGAAGGCTCACATGGGAGGAGACTAACATGCAAAGATCTTGAATAGAGGAACTCATTTTCATGAATTTTTTTGACATGAGAACTCAAACAGGGAAGAAACCCCAGTAATTTGATCATAGCAGGAAAGGCTTCTGGCCTGATTCACTATGACTCGAGAAAACTCCTACTCGACCAAAAAAAGAAACGCAGTCGTATTGAATTTGGAAAAGTTTTTAGACCAAATCATTACATCTAAGAACTCCAAAGCCAAGGGAATGTGACTGCTGTGAAAAGGTTTCTTTCATGCACAGCTCTCATACTCAGCATCACTGAAATCATATTGGAAAGCACCTGAGAATGTAATCACGTCTTAGGAAGGCTTCAGGAGTCATAGAACCCACTGGCAAGAAGCCCTTCAGTAGGAGTCCTCATTGTATTCAACATCAGAGGACTCCTATGAGAGCAGATCCTCAATGTAATCTGTACAGGCAAATCATTAGCCTTCGTTCACACCTTATTTGACAGAACAACAAAACAGAAAACTTACACTGGAGAGAACCACACTGAATAATAAAAATGAAATGTCTCATCCTGTTTTTATACCAGATAAGTCATACAAGAGGCAAATTCTAAATAAAACTTTGATCACATAAGTATATAAATATAGTAAAACAGGTCTTTTTCAACTTTCACTGAACACCTAGAACAAATATAAAACGTAAGAGCAGGCTTCTTTATTTCAGTTTCCCATGTATGTCCCCAGTTGCTAAGACAATGACTCCATCTCTAGCTCAGGAAACTCTTGAGTGAATAAATGGTTGAAGAAACTATAAAAAAAAAAAAAAGAATGTCTTCAAAGAACAGACTATGAAGACAAGGCCAGGCTTTGAAACAAGAGGGTGGGTAAGAGATGATAAGGGGCAATCTTGAAATATATAGTACTATATATTAAGAACTCAGAAAGGCTCACATCCTGGGGAGTGGGTCAAGAGTTTAGAATCTTGAGTGACCATAAAAACATCTTTTGGCAGGAATCCAGCCTAGCAGAGTGTAATAACATACTGTGCAACCTTCATTCAAGAATACCTTCTATGTGACCCTCCACATAATTTGCTCATTAGGACCCATGTAATCTTGCTCCTTTTATCTGGAAACCACTCTGCCTGGTGTCCAAATCTAATATCTGGGGTAATTTCAAGACCTGAAAATGCCTTCGCTATTAATAGAATAAGAAGGAAAACAAATGAACTACACATTTAACTCAAAGTCCTAAGGAAAGAGAAAAGATAAATACAAGACAAATAAGTGAATCAAATGGAGAAGGAAAAAAGAACACAAGAACTAATTTTCTGCAAAGATAGGAATTCAAAACCAGCTTTGATTAAACAGAGAATAAATAAAAGGCAAGCTAAAAACCTATACAGGGAAAAAAACACTACACACATACTCAACAACACATGTAGTCCTCATTGTAGAACTTTGTACAACTGTAACAATGCATGAGCCAGCTTTATGTGCTGCTATGAAAGTCTCCAAGATAAGTGTTTCTTAAATATGTATCTTTGGAATGTATAAAGATATGCAAATGCACATATCATTTTAAAAAAAAATATACACAAGAGCACAAATATATGTCAGCTGGTAATCACAGAATGTAGAAAGTGACAGCCTCCTGAGAAAGAAGTAGGGCGGGAGGGTAACTTTCCATTTGTAGAAGTGTTGCCCGTAACTATGCTGATAAAACGTAAACAGGTACCTCCTTCCTGCTGTGTTACCAGTTCCTGACAGAGCCTGGGTGCCCACTAATTATTTGCTGAGTGTAGGAATGAACAAACAACAAAATGGAAAGATTCCTGAGAAAAGTGGAAGGTTGTCAAAATTGGTCCCAGCAAAAATGTTAAAATTAACTTTTTAAGAACAAAGTGGCCAGCTACTTATTATTACTGACCTGGACAGTGAATATCTTCCAACTTCGTATTAAAAGACCATTTCTATGGAACACGAGCAGTTCAATGACAGGACAAAGGCTGGAATGTTGACAGATTCTGCAAAGTATACATAGCATTGTTGTCACTAAAGCACAAAATGAGAAAAATATTAAAAAGGAAGTATTTATAACTCATAACAACCACCTTAAACTAATCCTCAGAAATAGTTAAATAGAGTTCATCAATGTGACAGATAACAAAGACTAATAGCCTTGGCTTATATGGGTAATACCCAGTTTAACACAAAGATATTAATAGGTTTTTGAAATAGAACCTAAGAATAAATTAAATGGTTAGGAATTGTTTTTTGTTTTTTTGTTCTGAGTTTATTTTGAGAGTGAACTTGTGAGCAGGGGAGGGGCAGAGAGAGAGCGAGAAAGAATCCCAAGCAGGCTCCACACTTGAACCCACGAACTTGAGCCAAACTCAAGAGTTGGATGCTTACCTGACTGAGCCACCCTGGCACCCCAAAATGATTAGGAATTGTTAAGGAATAAATTATTAAGGAATTTCTATTTGAAAAAAAAAAGCGGGATGTAAAATAAGTAAAAGCAATAACTTCTTTTGAGGGCTTAGAAGATCTAGAAGTTAATGAATTCCCTTTTTAAAAAATTTTTTTTAATGTTTATTTATATTTGAGAGAAACAGAGACATAGCGTGAGTGGGCAAGGGGCAGAGAGAGAGTGAGACACAGAATCTGCAACAGGCTTCAGTCTCTGAGCTGTCAGCACTGAACTCAACGCGGGGCTTAAACTCACAGACCGGGAGATTGTGACCTGAGCCGAATTCAGACGCTTAACCAACTGAGCCACCCAAGCGCCCCACGAGTTTCCTTTCTTGACTGAAGTCCTACACCAACATTCCAGCCAGCAGCCACTAGAGAAGTGTTGTTGGAGCCATGACACCAGTGGAAGCAGAAATTCAAGCCTCTGACCTAGTTGGTCTGGGAACGACCAGGCGCCCTCCTACCCTGGGGCCTGTACTCCCAGCTACTGCTCAGGCGCTCAGGTATAAGGAACTTCTTGGCAAGAGCAGTCCTCCCATGATAATTTAAAAGTGGGACACAAATTCCAGTGAAATCTCCTGTAATTGACAGAAATACAGGAAAATCAAGACAGCTAAAAAACTCAAGTCACTTTTTGTTGAATAAATATTTCTTGAGCACCTGCAAAAATACCACAGACTGTTACAGGGGTGGGTCACAGTACTGAACACGATGGTAAGGCCCCTATTTTATGAACGGGCCTACATTCATTTCAGAGCAGCCACCAACACGTGGCTGATTAAGCTTAAACAGACTAAGATGAATTTAACCAGTTCAGTTCCTTAGTCACATTGGCCATCTTTTAGATGGTCACTGGTCAGCTGCAGCTACTGGCTACTATGTTGGATAGGGTAGTTCTAGAACATTTCCTTAAAGAGAGCTACCATAGAAAAGGTACAGAGGTGATAATTAATGAAACAGATGGCAGTCAATGCTGTGAAGAAAAATGAAACAACGGAATATGCTAGCAGGAAGAGGCATGGGTGGGCTGTACTAGTTGAGAAATGGGCAGGAAGACAGTTCTGAGGAGGTGACACTTGCCCTAAGAGCTGAATGGGGAAGGTATCAGCTGAAGGCGTTCAGGAAGACTAGCAGGCAGGGATATGGCAAGTGCAAAGACTTCTAGACAAGGTACACTCTGGCATGTTTGAGGAAAACGAAGATAGTGGCTATGGGAAGCACCCTTTGGTGGAAAGCGTGTAATAGAATAGGGCTTGGATCCCAGCTGCTGTGTTCCCCAGTGTGGCCTTGGACAGAACTCCTAGGCTCTCCCAGTATGGACTTCCTTTGTATAAAGGATAGATGCTATTGCTTACTGGGACTATGGTGTGTAAAGCCCCGGTCTTGGGAGGTCTTCATGTAACTAACCACTGTTATTCGAAGACTTTAATGTTAAGATGATCATCAGCACCTTTGCGAGATCCTCCTCTGGGCCTGACTTTAGGGTTTCTGATGAACAAGAACCAGTTGACATCCTCAGCAGTCCAGTGGGGTAAACAAACTTCAAAGGCAATGCCGTGAGGTGCCCAGCAGAACTGACGAGTGATGAGGAGAGGAGGAGAAAGGGCATAGAGCTGGAGGCATTCGGGACAAGGAAAAAAAGGAACTGAGTGTGCACAGGGATGAGGGGAGCTGAGGTAAGCACTCCTTCTGACCCTGCTCCCCAACAAGATCTTGAAAAGTCCTTGTTATTAGTTACTATTCTATTTGTGGACTGGTAGCCCTAGTATACCTGGTAGTCACTGTTCACTGTGGAACTAAGCACTGACAGAGATGGCTTACCCTGGAAAGGAAGCAGCAGAAAGAGAAGGAAGTTGTACGAGGAGGAAGCAAACATCCTCCCGCAGCCTTTCCTACATGGTATTCCTGGCTTTATGTAACCTAATCACTTAAAAAAAGGAAACTAAGGCCCAGGAGGATTAAGCCCCTTTCCCAGAGGCTGGGTGAGTTTGTAGAACAACCCACCAAACAGATAGTCGCAAGTAAGGGAACTAAATTGCTAAAACTCCACACATACACACACCCCCTATCATTCAGTTGGATTGAAAACCAGTACTTGGGGGGCACTGGGGGGTGCTCAGTTGGTTAAGTGTCCCACTCGATTTCAGCTCGGGTCATAATCTCATGGTTCTGTGAGTTCCAGGCCCACATCGGGGGATCAGAGCCTGCTTGGATTCTTTCTCTCCCTCTCTGCCCTCTGCCTGCTCCTGCTTGCTCTTTCTCTCTCAGAATAAACAAAGATTTTAAAAAGAAAGGAAAATCAGTTCTTGGAGCTGCAGTTGATAGGAGATTATTTTGTGCAGCCCCACAGAGACGAGTGGGTCAGTCAGCCCCAGCCATGCCCCAGTGAGTTGAAGATCCAGTTTCAACTCTGCCAGCTGGTAAACTTAAGAGCTTACATTTTCTCTGTGAAGTAGGGTGAAAGCTTTCCTGACAGCACAGGAAGGGCTTGGGGGATGGTCCAGAGGACCAGAGGACTGCAGTGCCCAGAATGACACTTACCCACCAGCTTGCAGGCTTTGGCCCATCTCATCGACTGCGCAGCACCCAGTAGGAGCTTTGTGATAACCCTGTGGAATATGTGCTGTCTTGAATGGCTGCTACTGCAGGGAGAGCCAGGCTGCGGATCCTCCACTGAGCTCCCAGCACAAGGATGGGCAGAGTTCCCCACATCCAAAACTAGACAGGCTCTAAAATTTAAAACGGTTAAGAGTTAACATTTTTTAATGAGCATTCAATTCAAGCTTTTGAGAAATTGCCCTGGTGTCCTCCAAAGATAAGAGAAGGAACAAAACACACAATCAAGACTAAAGAAGAAAGAAGTAAATTAGAAATGGAGAGGGGACAGGCGTAGAACAAAAATAACCTACAGTTAATTTCTTTTTAAGGGATAAAGTACAAAGTAATCCCCGTGACTAACCAAGGAGTAAAAAATGAAAGTTTTAGAAATTAGAAAGCTGTGAAGGGTTGTGGAGAATGAAGACTTTTAAGTGTTAATGCGTATTACTCAGAATGGTCCCTGTGGTCTAGCAAGGAGCCGCTAGGGGGCGCAATCTCCCACCCCCCCCCCCGGGCCCCCCACCCCACCCCNTCTCAAGGCAGTTTGAGGCTCTGAGAACACTAATTGGAAGGGGGAAATGAATTCTGCGTTTAAATCAAGAATTTGGAGGGGGAAAATGAACCCTCAGAAGTCCGAGGAACAGGAAGGTAATGAAATGCTGAAGACAAGGGTAGATATAAATGTGTTGGAAAGGGCAAGTCCCCAAATAAGATTAATTGAAAAGTTTGTTTAGGGGAGGAGGTCAGAAATGGGAGATCAACGCTGTAGTTATTTTTATCAAGGAAAAAAAGAATCCCTTTAAACCTTGAACTCTTGATCTTACGGTGGTGAATTTGAGCCCCACATTGGGTGGGGATTACTAAAAACCAAGTCATTAAAAAAAAAATCTCTTAAAAAAAAAAAAGAAAAACTAGGAAAGGAGTGACTGGTGATGGCCGAGATTAAAAGCGCGGCCCAGGACGTGTTTTGCAACCCCGAACACCCAAGGCCCGTCCGGGGCGGCGTGCCCGGCCCCACCCATCGCCGGTGACTCCTGACCTCGAGCTGACTCACTTCTCGGAGAGCGCGCCAGCAATTTCCAACACCAGTTAGGTCTGTGAAACCAGTAAGCCGAGGAAACCACAGACGAGCCAAGGTTCGTTCCCTACGGGAACGCAGAGGAATTTAGAATCGGGGACCCCGAAAATGGTTAAGGAATCCGGGCGCTCGCTGCCTTAGGAGGAAGCGACCGCGCTCCTCCTCCCTGCGCCTGTACAAAGGGGAAAAAACTTGCAGACGGGGAAGGTGTGTATGGAAGTTCAAGCTGGGCCGGCGCCGCTCCACGGTGCGTTCACCGTCGCGGGGGGAGGTTGGAGGGTGGCGGGGAGGGGACGGGGGAGGGAACGAGACCGCAGAAGGCAGAGGCCGAGAGCCCAGCAACTCGCCAATGGGTGGCGGTGCGTCCGGTCAAGGCCTGGGTTGGACCCAGAGCCTCAACATGGCGGCTCCGGAAGTCCACGCCGCCAAGGGCCCTGGGAGTTGTAGTGGCCGGGCACCGGGCGCGTGACGCACTTCCGGCCCCAGGGATCGGGCGTGGCCGTGGCGATGTGGGCGGTGTCGTCCGATTTATCCTGTGGGAGGACGGAGATTTCAGCTTCCCGAACGCGAGCGGAAGAGTGTGCTTGTGGCTGCGGCCTCCGCCAGCGCCGCTTTCCCGGACGCTGCGGTGGTGGAAGGCGGGTCTGGCTGCCGGGCGCCGCTTAACAGAGCGGGTGGCGCGCAGCAGCCGCTGTTCTTCGGGTCTTTCCGAGTTTGTGTGTTTGCTTAAACAACACCGCTGCTGCAGTCACTCCACACTAGTAATTTCCTGGCTGCGCTGCTTTACTTAACGTGACAAGAGCTTTCCTGCGTTGTAATGACAATCACACTAAAGCCATCGGGTTTTTTTTTTTAACTTTTATTTATTTCTGAGAGAGAGAGTGTGAGCAGGGGAGGGTCAGAGAGAAAGGGAGGCACAGAATCTGAAACAGGCTCCAGGCTCTGAGCTGTCAGCACAGAGCCCGATGCGGGGCTCAAATCCACAAACCGTGAGATCATGACCTGAGCGGAAGTCGGAGGCTAAACCGACTGAGCCACCCAGGCACCCTAAAAAAAAACCAACGTAATTTTCAATGTGTACCTGGGAATATTTCCGTTTTCTTGAGCGGTGCTTTAGCACTACCTGTGTTTTCCAGTTTTGCTCCGTCCTACACCCCTGCTCAGGAAATGTGTGTTGTGGGAAAAAGACCACCCAAATGAGGACAATGCGGAGGCTGTTTACTCAGCCTACTGTAGCAGGGCGTCCGCCACCATTCCTAGTGTTTGGTTGAGACTGGAAAGTGTTGCAGGATTCTCGCTCAGAGAGTCATGACACCGAGACTTTTCTTTCTAGGAAGCAACTTTATTTATGCCGGCACCGCTCAGTTGGGTTCGTACNTCTGATCATAATAGAAAGGGCCCCTAATTTCCCTCAGCGGCATCTGTTGGGCTCCTCGGTGCGGCCGTAGGGAAGGGCTGTCTTTATTGGCCTGATTCTCTGGTCGCCGCCGTTCAGGAGGTGTATGGGGGATTAAGACTGGTGGTTCNAAATCCCGGACGAGCCCACAGGTAATGTTGCAGGATTCTCGCTCAGAGAGTCGTGACACCGAGACTTTTCTTTCTAGGAAGCAACTTTATTTATGCCGGCACCGCTCAGTTGGGTTCGTACCCAAAAGAACTGAGTGGCCCACATCATATGGCATAGGTTTTTTTATGCATTTTCTATTCCTTTGTCTCCCATATATGGTAATACACATAAACATTCAGTCTGATTAAGTTGTTTCAGTTTACAGGAACATGGGGGATGTAGGCAGCTGGACTCATATCTAGGTGACCTTGAAGTCTTCTTTCTTCTTCAATTTTTTTCTTTCTCCTTAGGGAGGGGTTCCTCCCACAAAAGGAGGAAGGCGTGGGAAGATTATGAGGAAAAAAAGGAAGGTTCTGACTGGAGGTTATTGACTTGGGGATGAAAAAGAGAAATTGGCAGTCAAGTCCTCAAGTTGCGGGGTCAGAGCTCTATTATCATATGTGATTTGGCCTTGTGACACCGAAATCTGACTCCATTTTTGAAAAAGCCTCCGTCTTGAGAGTGAACTAGGCCCGAACCCAGTCCCAGGAAAACCCGCAGGAAGTAAGTAGGCAGCCTGCCCTTAGTTACTTCCCTAGCAACAGCCACAGCCAATCAGTTTAAAAGAGGCGCCTATGTCCCAAGACGTTCCGATTGGCAGTTTGCGTCAGGCCAGATGGGCCGAGCTAATCGGGTACTGACAAGACAGTCTGTGCTAAAAACCAACCTATCAGGAGACTGCCAACCTGGAACGCCCCAAATTCCACTGTAATCACAATAAAAAGCCCTGCGATCACGAGTTCGGGGCTCCATACCATCACCGCTGCTTGGGTTGCATTCGAGTCCCTGCTCGAGCTTGAATAAAGACCCTCATGTGCTTGCATCGCAATCGGCTCTTCGGTGGTCTTTGGGTTCTAGCGACCTGGGCATAACAGCCTTTGTCTCCAGATACTCTTCTCTTGGTGTCTCTACATCAGTATTCCTCTCCAGATAGCTCCCTGAACACGAGTAGATTGACCTGCTGAAAGTCCCAGGGCATTGCCCTGACATTCATTGAGTTCATGCTGGAAGTTCCCTTGCAGGTAGAGTTGTGCTAATCAGGTATATTCAGATCAGCAAGTGTGAGTGGGCACGTTTGCTCTTGACGTCAGCCGAGGCATTTCTGTTTTTATAAACCAACATAAACCCAATTGGAAGTAAACCGTAATCTGTGGTTATTTACATTTTCCAATTTACTTTTTTTTTTAATGTTTACTTTTGAGAGCGAGCAGCCGCGAGCAAGCGGGGGAAAGGGCAGAGAGAAAGAGGGAGACACAATCTGAAGCAGGCTCCAAGCTATCAGCACAGAGATGTGGGGGGCTTGAACCCAAAAACCGTGAGATCGTGACCTGAGCCAGTCAGTACTTAACCAACTGAGCCACCCAAACGCCCTTCTGTTTGCTTTTTTAAAGCTTTCAAGTTATTTAGAATTAGCATTTTGTAGGGCGCCTGGCTGGCTCAGTCGGTTGGACATCTGACTTCAGCTCAGGTTATGATCCCCCAGTTTGTAGGTTCCAGCCGCGCGGTGGGCTCTCTCAGCTGTGCTGACAGCTTAGAGTCTGGAGCGGGCTTTGGATTCTGTGTCTCCCTCTCTCTCTGCTCCTCCCCCATTCATGCTCTGCTCTCTCTCTCTCAAAAATAAGCAAACATTTTAAAAAAGATTTTTAATAATAATATTTCTTGTTAGAGTTGTAGAGTGCTTTCTTATTTCCTGTTGGTTTGTGTCCCCTCCTTAGCATTTCCGGGCCATGTTGGAGTTGTGTTCTTGTGAGTTTTGTGCCAAGAACTTTGAACTTTCCAAGTCATCTTCTTGGCCTCCGTGAAGGCAGGATCAGGTCCTACTCCCTGTACAGGCCTAAAGAGCATCAAAGGTCTCTTCTTAGGCTTCCTTGCCTCTTGCTTCCTTTACCTGCTCTCATATTGAGATATAATTTACATACTATAAAGTTCACCCTTGGAGAGTGTACAGTTCAGTAGTTTTTACTATAATTCACAAGGTCGTGTAGCCATCACTACAGTCTAATTTCAGAACATCTTCATCACCTCCCTGGAAAAAACTTTATTTTTATTAGCCAGCACCCCCTAATTGCCTCAATTCCCTATCTCCTGGAAACCTCGAATCTACTGTTTCAGTATATTCATCTATTTTGGACATTTCATATAAATGGAATCTTACAGGAGGCAGCCTTTGGTGTCTGGCTGCTTCCACTCAGCATAATGTTACGGTTTAGCCATGCTGTAGCACATGTCACTACTCATTCCTTTCTATGGCCAAATAATAATTCCAATCTGTGGATAGACCATATTTTGTTTCTCCATCCTTCCTTTGATGGACATTTGAGTTTCTCTTTTTTGGCTGTTATGAATGATGATGCTGGGAAAATTCCTGTACAGGTTTTTGTACTGACATATATTTTCATTTCTCTTGGATGTATACCTAGGAGAATTCCTGGGTTATAGTGTAATTCTGTGTTTGACTTTTTGAGCACCTGCCAGACTGTTTCGCAGAATGGTACAGTATCCTATGTTCCCACCAACAGCAATTTTTCCACATCCTTGCCAATAGTTGTTACCACCCATCTTTGATAATAGCTATTCTAGTATGAAGTAGTATCTCACAATATGATTTTTAAGTTTCTGTTTAAGTGATCTCTACACCCAACATGGGGCTCAGACTCACGACCCCAAGATCAAGAGTCACATGTTCTTCCGACTGAGTCAGCCAGGCGCCCCTCAGAGTGGTTTTGATTTACATTTCCCTGGTGGCAAGTAGCGTTGCCCATCTTTTCATGTGCTTTTTGGCCATCTCTTTGGCTGTACTTTTGACTTACAGAGTGTCCTGCAGCTCACTTGGACCCTCAATTGGATTCTCTTCCTGCTGGGAATCCCCTGATGAAGATCGAAGTCGTTGAAGTCCTCACACTGAACCAAGAGATAGCTCGTCCCCGAAATGCCCAGATCCGGGCTCTCTATGCTGAAGATGAGGGTCTGAGCCCAGAAGTAGTAGGGGAGCCCACTCAACAGCTAGGCAAGCACGCAGCTGACCCTGAGGCTGCACGCCAGAGGTTCCGGGGGTTCTGCTTTGAGGAGGTGGCAGGGCCCCGTGAGGCCCTGGCCCGGCTGCGGGAGCTGTGCCGCCAGTGGCTGCGGCCCGAGGCGCACTCCAAGGAGCAGATGCTGGAGCTGCTGGTGCTGGAGCAGTTCCTGGGGGCGCTGCCCAGGAAACTCCGGATGTGGGTGGAGTCACAGCACCCAGAGGACTGTCAGGAGGCAGTGGCCCTGGTGGAGGATGTCACCTGGATATCTGAGGAGGAAGGTAAGTGCATTGGAGGGGCGGAGAGGGACACTCCCGTGGGGGCATCTTGGAGGATGGGGGAGGAAGAACTCAGGCTTCCTCGGAAGGGCCAGGGAGGGCCCGTGCCCTCTTCATCTAGCAAAGGGCATCTCTTTCTCCACATGTTCCTGAGTCAGAGCTTCAGTGGTTCCTTGCTGAAGTACCTGCCGTTGCCTGTAGGTCGAGGGATCTGAAAATGGCCTATCCCTGGGCCCATCTATGGAAATGGAATGTCTCAGGCTGCACCTCACAGCTGCTGAAACCACTGGGCCGGGCCTGGGCCTGCTCTCTTTAACCAGCCCTCCACAGGCTTGTGATAGGAGCTAAGGCATAAAACCGCTCACTTTCATCGTTTTGGAATCCTGCTGTGCTAGAAGCCAAGAGAAAATGAGGATTTACTCACAGAGGCACATTCCCAGAATGCCCTTTTTTCAGATTTATTTTTAACATTTATTTATGAGAAAGAGGAGGCACACACAGAGAGAGGGAGACAGAATCTGAAGCAGGCTCCAGGCTTTGAGCCGTCAGCACAGAGCCTGATGCAGGGCTTGAGCCCACGAACAGTGAGATCATGACCTGAGCCCAAGTTGGACACTTAACTGACTGAGCCACGCGGGCGCCCCAAAACTTAATTTTTTAAAGTAATCTCTACACATAATGTGGGGCTCAAATTTACAGCCCCAAGATCAAGAGTCTCATGCTTTACCAGCTGAGCCAACCAGGTGCTCCTCCCAGAGTGAGGGTTGTGAATAAAATGGTGACCAAGAAAGGAATCATAGACTCATGAGCTCAACAAGCCTTAGATCCAACAGCAATGATGGGAACTTGATAAATGAATATTCGTTTGACAGTGATGGGGTTGAGAAGAACCCAAGGGTGCTGGTGGGGCTTCTGGAGGCAAATTGCTTGTAGCCAACACCTGGTGTGGAGTGGCACTCAGAAGGGGGCAGGAAGGATGAGCATCACCTATGAAGGCCCAAAGTGGGAGCAATGACAGTATATTCAGAAATCTGAGAGAAACTGGGTGGGCCTATGGTAGAAGGGAGCAGGGGACAGGGCCGGCAGGGCCCTTGAAGGAGTTTTTATGTTGTCCTAAAGCAATGGTAAGTGTTACTCTAAAGCGGTGGGAACCAGTCCCTGAGCCCTAGGGGCATGTGGCATCGTCTGATTGAGTAAAGATTTTCCAGGTTGAGGGCACCCCGGTGGCTCAGTGGGTGGGAGTTTCCGACTTGATCTCAGCTCAGGATATGATCTCGTGGTTTGTGAGTTCAAGCCCTGCATCAGGCTCTGCATCATCAGCACAGAGCCTGCTTGGGATTCTGTCTCTCCTTCTCTCTGCCCCTCACCTGCTTGTGCTCTTGTGCTGTCTTTCTCTTTCAAAATAAACCTTAAAAAGATTTACCAGCTTGCAGTTTGCTATGGATGGTGGACAGAGAACAAGGGCAAAATGAGAAGCAGACTGGCCACCCAGAGCTGTTACCATGCCCACTGAGAGGTGTGGTGGCTAGGGCAGGAGTGGCAGTGGCGGGGGGCCGGGATAGGAGTGCAGGAGTAGGGTGCGTTTGGGGGTGAGAGTCCATGAAACTTGATTTCTCTCAGGCTGAGTTCCATGGAGCACTTGCTCACTCAAATATGTAACCTCACACAGCAAAACTGACTTTGTGGATGCAATTAATTAAATCGAGGATTTTGAGATGGGGAGGTTATACTGAGTTACTTGGATGGATCCAGTGTAATCACAAGGTCCCTACAGGAGGCAGGCATGCAAGTTAGGGGCAGAGAAGACCTGAGGAAGGGCTGGGAGCTAGGTATTTTAGGTGGCCTTCAGAAACTGGAAACGGCGAGGAACACATTTCCTCTAGAGCCTCAGAAGGAAAGTAGCCCTGCCATCAACTTGATTATAGCGCAGTGAGGTTGGTGGCAGACCTCTGATCTCCATAATCATAGGAAAGCAACTTTGCTTTTAGGCACCATTGTAGTGATTTGTTACAGCAGCAATAGGAAACTGATAGAGGTACCAAGGAGACAGTTGGGGGACTCATGACATGAAAGCCAGTCTTACATTTCACACCTTGGGGCTGAATGAAATCAATTCATATTACAGTGAATGGGGGAAGAGGCCTTCCAGAGAACACTGAGAATCCTATACTGGTAATCAGCAAGTTAGTTGCGACTCTGGTGAATGCCGAGGAGGAGAATTTACTGAAAAAGTCCCAGGGCGATCTAGCTTCAGGCACAGCTGGACCCAGGGGCTCCTGTAGTGTCCTCAGGAATCATCTTCTCTCCTCTGTCATACTTCTGCTGGCCTCTGTTTAGCTTCATCCACAGGCAGGCTGTCTCCATACAGAACCTCCCCGCACAGAATTTCTCTTTCCTGAATGTTTCAACAAAAGCCTCTTTGGCTCTGCTGATCTAGCTGTGGGCCCCGTATTAATCCTGGATCCAATCCTTGTGGCCAGGAGGAAGCGGCAGCCTGGGTCACATTGTGTGTCCCCCTTGATAGCAGGGGTGGGATCATCCTCTTTATGGAAGCCTCTGGACCAGGGACAGATGAGGAGAGTCAGGCATGAAGGAGCTGTGGTTGAGAGGGGCTGGAAGGCCAGGCAGAGCTGTTTTCTAGGATGGAGGAAACTTGATAAAATTCTCATCTGGATGGATGTGTGTTATGAGAGTGGGTCTAGTCCCAGAGGCGAGACAAGGGGTGTTTGCTTCTGAAGAGCGTTGTGAGGCCAGTTGCTGAGGCGAATGGAGAGATGAGGCAGCTGCCTCAGAGGAGGAACTGGGTCCAAGACAGTTCTTATGGAGGGAGTGGGGCCAGGGGTGTCGGCAGCCAAGACACTGGTGCCCTAGTCAGCCCTATGGGGTGACACATCGTGAGCTATCCAGGCGGGATTTGGGCACAGGCTGTGAAGAGAAACCAGAGTGGGACCTGAGCTGGTGGTAAGAAAGGGTGGGCACAGATGCCCTCACAGCAGTCACAGCAGGTACGGTATGAGTGTGTGCTGGCCCCAGGGGTCCCAGAGAGAGACATGGCTGTCACTGCCCCATCCTGGAAGTAGCACCACCGCACTCAGCTGATCCCCTGTGCTGTGTTTCCTCCCAGCATTACCCGCCCAGGACCCCACCTGCTCTCTTGAGACCACAGCTCCTCAGGAAGAGAACATGACTACCTGGCTGGCGAAAGCGCCACCTGAGGTGAGTGGGGGGTGTCACCTTTCTCTTCTCTGGTCACAGTGTCCCCTCTGAGGGGACCTCCCCCCAACCCCACCCTCCCATGGGGCAGACTTTTCAGTTTCTGAACGTGAAGGGCTGGGTTGCCTTGCTGCTGCTGTGGAGACCAGGAAAGGGCACAGTGACTGGGAGGCAAGAAATTTGGAGGAAGGAGGGAAGGGCCAAGTGTTTATAGATGCTTGGGAGCCCCAGGCAGAGACACGCACACCACATCTGGATCTGGGTTAGAACAAGAGAACCCTTGTCCTTCAGAAATGCATACTTGGGTGTTTATGATGGAAAAACTGGAATTTGCTTCAAAATATCCCAGAGTGGGGGCCAGATGAAAGCAATGGGCGTGTCTTCCCAACTACTGAGGCTCAGACAGTATGATTGAGTGATGGTGTGTGTGGCATTGGTCAGGACTCTTTCTGCTGCAGTGGCTCACAACTGGTTTAAGCATAGGGTGACCTGATTGCCTCTCACATAATGAGTGGTCTGTGGTGGGTTTCAGGCCAGATTGTATCCAGGGGCTTCCAAGTGATGAGAGGAATGTCTCTCCAGTCCTGGTCTTATGGCTCTGCTTTCTCCCATCCCTTCTCAAGCAGGCTCCGCCCCTCGTAGGCACAAGGGCCCCCAGATCCAGGCAGAGTGCCATGGGGAGGCCTCTTCCTGCTGGAGCTCTGGCCAGCTCCCCAGAAAGGACTGATATTGTCTTCTGGCCACACCACCCCCGCCAGCTACCATCCACAAAGGCAGGGCTGGTTCCTCCATGGGCGGAAGGGCTGTTCCCAGAAGAAGGGGGTGTGCCTAGCAGGCGGGGCTTGTCTGAGGGGCAGTCTGTGGGAAGTTGATGGAAAGGATGAGCTGCACACAGGCCCAGATAGAGGGGAGGCAGTTTGCTTATGGCGTTTGTAGCTCTTAGTGAAGCAGAGACTCTGCCTCCGGTCTGGGCCCCCCTAACTCTGGTGTTGTGACAAAGGACCCAATGGGCCTTTTATGGCTCAAGCCAGTGTTTCTGAGCAAACTCCAAAGCAGGGGTGCCCTCAGCACAACAGACTCTGTTGGGAGGCCCCAGTCATCTGTACCTGTCGATGACCCTCCTGCTGAGCAGACACAGAGTGTGATATTGCAGGAACCAGTGACCTTCCTGGATGTGGCTGTGGACTTCAGCAAGGAAGAGTGGGGGCTGCTGGACCCAACGCAGAGGACCGAGTACCATGACGTGATGTTAGAAACCTTTGGACACCTGGTGTCTGTAGGTAAGGCTGTGCCTGTGCTGGGGACTGGGAGCCCTGGGAGCCCGGAGTCAGGGCCTGCACCCCAAGAGTTCCTTGCATTGTCCATGTCTTTAGCGGGTCCTGTGGAGCTGGAAGGGTGGGCACTGTGTGGACAGCAGCAGCTCAGGCCCAGGGAAGGACTGACTTGCTGCCTACTCTGAAGGCATATGAGCAGTCAGAGAGCTGGAAGAGTGTTCCCTGTTCTTGCCCTACCCCTGACCACCAAGCTCTGTGTTCCTCTCCTTCTGCTTCACTGCTTTCTGTAGTATCCCCAGGTTGCATGATTGTACTTGGAAAACAAAAACAAAAAAACAGCTTCTAAATACTTGATGATGTAATACTGATAGTCCATTTTAGCGCTTTCTCTCTACAGTATCCACACCTTTTGGGTTCTTTCAGGGTGGGAGACTACACTGGAAAGTAAAGAGTTAACTCCAAAATCGGACACTCCTGAGGAAGAGCCAGCCCCTGACCTGAAAGTGGAAGAATTCTCAAGGGATGACACCTGGTCCTCTACCTCAGGAGACATCTTGGAGGATGGGACCCAGGAAGTCTTGGACACAGCACTGAAGCAAGTGGGGCTAACTCAGGAAGAAACCCTCTCTCGGAAAAGCCCCCAATCCCAGGCAAACACTGGCCTTGTCACAAGCCATATTTCACTCCAGAAAACTCTGCCCAGGAAACGCTTGCGCAAGCGTGGCCCACGGGTTAAGAAGGTGACACGTGGGCCATGTGTAAAAATTCATCAGAAGGGCCACAACGGGGAAAAAGCCAGAGAACACAGTGGTTGTGGGAGAACCTTCAGCCGGAGCACTCAGCAGATTACATTCACAAGAATTCACAAAGGGAGCCAAGTTTGCCGATGCAGTGAATGTGGCAAAACGTTCCGGAACCCAAGATACTTCTCTGTACATAAAAAAATCCACACAGGAGAGAAACCCTACGTATGTCAGGACTGCGGAAAGGCATTCGTTCAGAGCTCTTCCCTCACACAGCATCAGAGAGTCCACACTGGAGAGAGGCCTTTTGAGTGTCACGAGTGCGGGCGGACCTTCAATGACCGCTCGGCCATCTCCCAGCACTTGCGCACTCACACTGGAGCCAAGCCCTACCAGTGTCAGGACTGTGGGAAAGCCTTCCGCCAGAGCTCCCATCTCATCCGGCACCAGAGAACGCACACTGGGGAGCGCCCCTACATGTGCAGCAAGTGCGGAAAGGCCTTCACCCAGAGTTCGCACCTCATTGGGCATCAGAAGACACACAGTGGGGTGAAATGCAGGAAGAAACAGCCTACCTCATGACCCTCAAGCTGAGCTGGCTGAAGAGCCTGACCCTGCAATGTAACAAGAATGGGCCTGGTTGGCATTCAGAACGGAATGTGAAAAGCAGCACTGAGTGATGACATTCTCAAAACCAAAGGACAACCGGGGAGACCACCCTGCACACAAGTAAATGAGAAAACTGGTGAGGTGTTGTTGCTAATGAATAGAAGTTGGAAAAACATTTTTCACTCACTTGATTTGCTGTTAAAATATTTGTTTGCTCATTTGGTCATTAAAAGTGATACTAGGGAAACCTGGAGATGCTTATAATGTAAGCTTAAAAAGCCAGGTACCAAAGTCTGTGCACTGATAGATTTGTGGTAAAGTATTTATGCATATGGACAAAGACTAAAAGAGAACAAAGATAAATAAACTATATATTTCTGTGATAGAATCTGTTTTTTTCCCACCTATTAGATATCTTTCGTTAATAATTTGATATTCAAAATAAGCAATAGGGGTGCCTGGGTGGTTTAGTTGGTTAAGCGTCCGACTTTCGCTTAGGTCATGATCTCACGGTTCGTGGGTTCGAGCCCCGCGTCAGGCTCTGTGCTGACTGCCAGCTCAGAGCCTGGAGCCTGTTTCAGTCTGTGACTCCCTCTCTCTCTGACCCTCCCTTGCTCACGCTGTCTCTCTCTCTGTCTCCTAGAAATAAATAAACATTAAAAAAAAAAAAGCAATAAGTACATTGTCAGATCAGTTCTAGCAGACTCTGTACAAGGCTGCAGTCCCTCTGACCCAAGATTCCAAATGAATTAGGATGAGTGGGTCATTCTGATCCTTAGAGCATCATTAAGATGAAGGGGATGTTTGGTTCAGGGAATGGGAATCTTGAGCAACCAACCATTGGAGACCTAGGGGGAGGGAAACCCCAGGCAAGTGGGGGACCTTCCCAGAAATGTTCATTCCCTTCACATTTCCACTTTTCCTACAGGACTCCTTCTAAGGAGGGAATCACCAAGTTAAGCCACAGAAGTTGCCAGTATTAGGGCGTGTGTTTGGGGCCCATGTTTCATGTTTTACGTGAGAGGATAGATTAAAATCCTTTCTCAGATCACACAGCCTGTAACCTGCAGCCCATCCACCCCTCGTTCCATGACTCCACCTCTACTCTCTTGAGTTGTACTTAACATTTCAAAACACCTAAAACTCTGGGTCAGATGTTGAACTTAATGCTCGTCAAATACTGGTTGAATGCTACAGGGCACGCCTCTTCAGAGCCCTTGGGGTCATACTGACAAGTGTGAGGCACAGTCATGCCATCTGGAGTGAGAGTGTCTCACACCTTTCTCTACAAGAGTGAACAGCTACTGGAAACAGACTAGGTAAGTCAGGAGGCCAGGTGCCTGGAGAATGATGGCACACCAGCTGTCATACTGCAATTCACACATCAGGCACAGGGCTCATAGCTGCTATATCACACCTCCACATTAGTTTCTTTGAGAGATGAAACATCTTGGGGCTGAAGAACTTGCCAGGGCCCTGCTGCCCTCCCGCTACACAGTTGGAGATCTTTCCAGGGGAGACAGAGCAGTTTTCAAGAGGGTACATCAGCAGCTCCTTCTTCAAGTGCTGATGATGTAGGGATGTTCATTTACTTGGGGAGTGGTCTCACCATCATGCCCAGTGCCCACTGGGGAATGCCATAGCCATGTGCTCAAACGAAGTCACTTCATCCTGAAATGCCATAGAGTTTTGTTGCCACAAGATGGTCACTGAAGGAGGTGTGCTGACTGCTTTCACATCTGTGGCAGTTTCAAATATGGCCACAAACTCTTTGCCTTTCCTCCATTTCTGGAATGTGGTTGGGTTTAGGACTGCTTCCACCAATAGGGTCAGCAGAAGTCATACCATGTAACTTCCATGAAAGTCATAAAGGATGCTGAGAACTTATGCTTACTCAGTGAAATGAGATACGGTATTGTCAGCTGAAAGTGTGACCAGGCTGCAAGATGTTGGGTAGTCAACGGGAAGAGAAATCATCCCCACAGAGGGAGTGAATGGATGAGGGTGGGCTTGCCTAGCTGCTCATCCAGGGCCCCTGAGGTTTGGGTACACTAACCTAAAGGCTATTAATATACAAGTATGAAATCCAGTTGACTGCTTTAGAAGTCTAGAGAAATTGATCTCTGAAGTTCTCTGAAGTGAATGGAAGAGTTGCCACTTTCCTTAAAGTAGGAGATGATGCAGAATTTGAATATATGAAGCTGGTGGTCTCCCATCTTTTCTCCACCACACATATCAGCAGCACCCACCGTTATACTCACAAGTTTGCCATCAGGGCTCACTGTGCCTGAATCTCCCGGGGGCTTTTGGGAGGCAGAGAGATGACCCCCACAGATATCCACTGCTAGGCCCCAGAATCTGTGAAAATAGTGCTTCATATGGTCAGAGGGACTTTGCAGGTGTGATTAGGTTAGGATTTTGAAACTGAGAGATCATCCCGGATTATCCCCATGGGCTCAATGTCATCACACGGGTCTTTATAAGAGGGAGACAGGAGGGTCCAAATAAAAGAGCAAGATATGACAAAAGCAGCAATTGGGAGTGATGCATGGCTATAAGACAAGGAATGTGACTGGCCTCTAGAGGCTGGAAAAGGCAAGGAAATGGACTCATTCCCTAGAACCTTCAGAATGAACACAGTCCTGGAGACACCTTGATTTCAGCCCAGTGATAGATTTCTGACCTCCAGAATGGCAAAATAATAAATTTGTATTGATCGAGCCACTAACTTTGTGGTAATGTTTCTGCAGTAGTAGCAAACATGCAGGGGGTATATGTGATTTGCAAGTTTCCACCAGTGGGTTCTGATCTGTGACCAAAGGTATGGTGTATCTCGCTTGGAAGCACTGCATCTGGGGGAGAGACTGGGGGCAGGCATTCTGCCTAGGGTTGGCAGCATGGAGGGAATGAATGGTTTGGTGCTAGTGGAATGGTTCTCAGTCTCACAAACATGTGGAGATTGGTTAGGCAGGAAAAGTCTAACAGTCTGGATGATTAAGTAGAATGCTCTGGCTTTTTTGTGAGCTTGGGACAAAAACTGCTGTCTGGTAGAAAAGTGTGTAAATGTAACATCTGGAGGAAGCGACAGCTACACTTGCAAAAATGGATAAGGATAGGAAGGCCTGTGTGGCTCAGCTGGATAAGGATCTGACTCTTGATTTCAGATCCTTATCCAGATCTTGACTCAGATCCTGATCTCACAGTTCACGAGATTGAGCCCTGTGCTGGGTTCTGTGCTGACAGTGCAGAGCCTACTTGGGATTCTCTCTCCCTCTGTCTACCCCTCACCCCACTCTCTCAAAATAAATAAATAAATGTTAAAAACAAACATTTTTTTTACAAGCAGGACCTCCCTTCAAAGAAAGCAGAGCCCATTACATTAGGTGAAAAAAGTTCAGTCACACCTTTCTAATTTGAGGTGCTCTAAACCAAAATGTTAAAGAATGTCTGGAAGTAAATAAAGTGCCACATAACGTGATGCCTGCAAAAGCAAACAAAATGAAGCATGTCAATACTGAAAGCAACCAAAGTGGAATTAAAAATTAGAGGGCTGAACAGGATAAAAACATTTTGGTGTGATCAAAGTACTGAAAAAGAAGAAATAACAATTTAAAACCTATATGCAACTAAAAAATGGCACTTAATTAAAACAAAAGTCAATTTGAGATACATGGAGAACTTGATTAGAGCAAGACAAAGTAAAAGCAGTTGTGGAGAAAGAATTTAATACACTGCCTTCAGTATCACACATATCTAGCATATAAAATATACATAATAAAAAACTGAATAAAATTAAGAGGTTCAATTTAATATCTGTACATAGGATTTTTGTCCCTATGATTTTAAGAATATATGTGTGCTTAATAAAAATAATAATATTAGGGGCACCTGGGTGGCTCAGTCGGTTAAGCGTCTGACTTCAGCTCAGGTCATGATCTCATGGTTCATGGGCTTGAGCATTGCATCGGGCTCTGTGCTGACAGCTAGCTCAGTGCCTAGAGCCATCTTCAGATTCTGTGTCTCTCTCTCTCTGACCCTCCCCTGCTCATGCTGTCTGTCTCTCTCTCTCTCTCAGAAGTAAATAAAAACATTTAAAAAAAAGTAAAGTAGAATTATCAAAAATTAAGGAATTAATATTTTGCCTTAAGGAATTGGAAAAACAGTACAATAAACCAAAAACAATAAAATAGAAATGTATTCAAGTTAATGGAAATTAAAGCCAAAGTCAGTGAACTGGAGAGCAAAGGGAAAGAAAAGGTTATAGTAATAGAGAAATCCCTCACAAATCTGAGAACAAAAGTATTATAACATAAATGAGAAAGAAGATAACCACAGGCATGGATGTAAGGAATTATAAGACTATTACACAGAACTACATGGAAATTTTCCTAATATAAACAAAAGTGACCAAAAAGAGATGGAACATGGATACAAATCCTAAGAGGTTTTATAGCTGACTTAAATCTAACTTTAGGGAATAAACTATTCCAAATTGTTAAAAAATTCCCCATCAAAACAAAATGGACAGCTTCACAAAATATTAAATGAAGATAACACAATACTCACATCTGATAAAGATGGTATAAAAAAGAAATTTATCACCCAGCTTCATCTATGAAAACAAGTACATAAGTTGAAAATAAAATATTTGGGGCGCCTGGGTGGCTCAGTCAGTTAAGCATCTAAATTTGGCTCAGGTCATGATCTCACAATTCGTGAGTTCGAGCCCCACGTCGGGCTCTGTGCTGGCAGCTAGCTCAGAGCCTGGAGCCTATTTCAGATTCTGTACCTCCCTCTCTCTCTGACCCTCCCCTGCTCTCTCTCTCTCAGAAATAAATAAAACATTTTTAAGAAATTTAAAAAAAGAAAAGAAAATATTTAATTGGGGTGCCTGGGTGGCTCAGTCGGTTAAGCATCCGACTTCGGCTCAGGTCATGATCTCATAGTTCGTGGGTTCAAGCCCTGCATTGGGCTCTGTACTGACAGCTAGCCTGGAGCCGGGAGCCTGTTTCGGATTCTGTGTCTCCCTCTCTCTCTGACCCTCCCCTGCTCATGCTCTCTCTGTCTCAGAAGTAAATAAAAAACATTAAAAATTAAAAATATATATATTTAATCAAATCCAACAGTATATCTAAAGAACAATACCATGACAAAACAATTTATTTCAGGAATGCAAGAATGCTTCAATTTCAAGAAATATATCAATACAGTTTAATCAACTGTATAAAGAACTCACACCCAAGAAAAACTGAATGTAATCACCATGGGATACCTTTCAGTTGGCCTTCCTTACCTGTTAGAATAGATATTCTATAATTCATACTGGAGAGAGACCCCACGAAAACAAAACAAAACTATTCTGTTGTAATCACTGTGAGAAATCCTTCAGCACATCCTTGATTTTAACATTTATCAAAGAAAGCATAATATTGGCACCTGGGTGGCTCAGTTGGTTAAGCCTCCAATTCTAGATTTTGGCAAAGGTCATAATCTTACAGTCTGTGGGTTTGAGCCCCACATCAGGCTCTGTGCTGACAGTGTGGAGCCTGCTTGGAATCCTCTCACTCCCCCTTTCCTGCTCACATGTGTATGTGAGCTCACTCTCTCTCAATTAAAAAACAAACAAACAAACAAACAAAAACCCTAAAGAAAAAAACCAAAGCATAATAGAGGAAAGACTTATGAGTGTAGTCAATATAGGAAATCTTTTTCAGAGCTCTGGCTTTATTTCATACCAGAGAATTCACACTGAAGAGAAACCTTATCAAGGTAATCAGTGTGGGAAATACTTCAGTCAGAGTTCTCACTTTGTTACTAATCAGAGAATTCATACTGTATCAATTCTCTGCATGAGTATCTTTGGTGTGGAAAATCTTTCATCTGGAGTTCTTATTAGGCATCAGAGAATTCACACTGGAGAGAAAACTTATGAGAGTCACAAGTGTGGAAAACTAACTAGAATTCTCATATTACTGAAGATCAGAGAACTCATATTGGAGAGAATCTCTATAAATGTAGTCAATCCCAGCTATAGCTCTATACTACCCTAAAGGGCCAGGGAGTGGATGGACAGAGTAGGCTAAATTTAATGTTGTTTTAACGCTGGAGCAAAATTAAAAAGCAATTTGACGTTATACTTTTTTTAAATTTTTTATTTGAATTTGGTTGCCAAATTTTTTTTTTTAGTTGAATATGGTTGCCATTATCTTCATTACTTTATCCACCTGAGACAGGGCTATGGTCCAAAGACTAAGGATCCATTGTCCTTCCATCTCAATTCTTTCTGAGTAGAAAGACTGGGGAATAAAGTCCAAGTTAAAGTCAGTTACTCTTGGAGAGGACCTAAAATAACATATAGCTCTGGAGGGAAAATGGTGTTCTAACCAAGTCCAAACTTGTTCTGCTCACGATACAACAGGCCTATAAGTGGAGAGGCAAGACACTGGGGTAAGGAAATTCAGAAATCCAGCAGACCGAGAAACTGCTGGACTTTTGTCCTAAAGAACCATTTTAACTCGGCATGAAATTTGAGCTTCTTTTGTAGCCATTCAAGAGCACCTGGCTTTGGAGACCTCTAACAGACCAGGTTTGGCCACACAATGCTGACAAAATCCAAAGGCGGAGAGGTAAGTGGCGGTGAAACCAGAAACGAATAACTTCAATGACGCCAACACCAGCGGGACATCGGACTAATGCCTCAAAGACTATCTCCAAAGTGATGAAGAAACCTCCACATTTATAAAAGGAAAAAGAGGGGCAAAGGTGGGTGGGCACCTGCAGGTAGGCACTGAAAGTCAAATCAGTCACTGTCTTGGGAGTCCATCACAGATGGGGTCTTGCTGGCTCAGGGCAGTCCTTACTGGGGGGAGGGGGTAGTTTTGGTTCCCCTCAGGGGATGCTTTGCCATAAGGGTCTTCCGTCTTAACCAAGAGACAAGCTAGAAAGAACCTAGCTAGAAAGTTTGAAGTCAAAACAGAGCAGCTGAAGTCAGCCAAAATCAAGAGTCAGACACTTAACCAACTGAGTCACCTAGGCACCCCTATGCCTCAGTTTTTCTAGCTGTTCAACAGGGAAGCTAAGAAAATGTCTATCTTATAGGGCTGCTAAGTTAACATACACATGTGCTTTACAGGGCTGACAGTCAGTAAGCCCTTAATCTATTATTATTATTATTATTATTATTATTATTATTATTATTATTATTAGCTTCTCTTTCAACTCTCCACCAATTTATAAGAGCTAAATAAAAAAG